>NW_005842135.1:2013390-2018397 GCF_000455745.1 Alligator sinensis | reverse complement strand
AGGGCACACTGAGGTCAGGTGGCATGACTCCTTCACTTCCCAGGAAATTGACTGTACACACTCCATGAATGGTCCCTTCTTTTTGTGCAATGCCTTCTGTGACAGGATGATGCCAGAGATGTCCCTTGGTGACTGCCTTGATCCTGTCCAACTCCTGGTCCTGCATCCCAGGACCTCAATCTGCTTCCTTTCCTGTCATGCCTTGATGTTGATAATGGGAGGCTGCCCTTGGAGACCAACGAGCCTAGGACAGAGGTGTGCAATTATTTGGGCCTGTGGGCCACATACGGAGCTTTGCTGAGCTGTCATGGGCCAGGTAAACACCTCCTACCCCGTGCAACAGCTCAAAAAAAAATCACTAAGCAGCTTCATCCCATCTGCCTGGCCACGTGCCCTGCCCATGCAGATCTTGGCCAGTCTCTATGGAGACCCTGGGATCACAGGATGGTAACAGTGCAGGACCCAGGACTGGGGCAGAGCTGTGATCTGCTCCCCATATGCCCCTGCCTGCAGAACCCATGCCCAAAGGGCTGTGCAGGGAGCGGATCATGGCTCTGCCCTGGCCCCATACTGTCACCGTCCTGTGAAACCACCTCATGATATGGGCCTTGCCCACCCCACTCCTGAACACCACTTTCTGCCCGCCTGTAGCCCCATCCCGTCCACCTGGCCACACACCCGGCCCATGCAGGTCCTGCCCCCAGTGGTAGATGCAGAGTGGATTAGGTGGGGTGCCTGGGCTGGAAGGAGCTGCTGCCACTGGGGCTGCCAAGAAGCAAGTCTGGTGGCCACACTGCCCCAGCACTGCTACGCCACAGCCTGGGCTTCCCTGTGTATGCGGGCTAGCAAGACTGAGGGACTCACTACAGGCTGGACAAAATCCCTCAGTGAGCCAGATCCAGCCTGTGGGCCATGTTTTGCCCACTCCTGGCTTAGGGTGTCCTCCTTCTCTCATTTCCTCAGGGCCTACTTGCCTCAAAGGCTATATTCGTGGTCTCATTCCACCCCTATAGCTATGACCATGCTCCGCAGATGTTACTCAATCCACATTTCAGTCTTTATGTAGTGCCTCTCTTGGCTTTAGCTCCCTCCCCGTTTTCTCTGTCTGCAAGCCTCCAGCCCTGGCCCTCTGATTTAGGCCCATCTCTCTTGGCCTCATCCCTTGCTCTGTCTCTGGTCCCCTCAGCCCTCTCTTGTGCCTAGTCTCATTCTCCCCTGGTATCCCTGGCCCAGGGCAAAGCTTTCCTCTGTTCTGGGCCAGCCCCCTCTAGCATCCCTGACCCAGGGCAAAGCTGCCCTTTGTAGATTTCCCTGGCTGCTTGTGTATTCTGCAGCTGACTCCTGTAGCTATCTACCAGCTTTTAACTCTGTGTCTGCTTCCTACCTCCTGAGTACCAGGGGTCAGGAGGCCCTGCTACATCTCCATTTCTATATATCGAAGTTTGTAATAGAACAGGTTATGCAACTTCATCTTAAATGTAATGACATGATAATAAATGCAGGCCACTAAGCTGGAAAAGCAAAGGTTAGGTCCAAACTCAAATTCACTCCCGGAAGCAGAAAAACCCTAAGGGACAGGTTCAAGGGCACTATTATCCATTAGTTTCCTTAAGTGAGACTTAATAGGGTACAGGCCCATCAATCCCTCTCAGTCTGTTTGGACTGATGGGTTTTGGCTGTGGTAGGTGAACTTCTATCACTCCCTGTTCTCACACCAGGAGACCAAAGGGTTTTTGGAAGCTACCGCTGAAGTGGGTTCAGAGAGGCATAGCCCACATGTATACAATCCAGATTACTTAACACATATCTGTCTCAGAGCAAGAAATTACGTGTGTGTGTGTGTGTGTGTGTGTGTGTGTGTGTGTGTGTGCGCGCGTGCATGCTATTGGCTTCCCTCTGCCAAAAAAACAGAGTTCCCTTTCTTCTGACACAGGCTTCTCTCTTCTGGTTGCTATATATTGAACTCATGCTGGGTAGGGATCTCTCTTTAATTAACTCGTAGATAGACTGTCTGCATGGGAAAGGGGGCAACACTGTGGATTTTTTCAGCCAAAGACACTGTACTCAAAAAAATCATTGGCTGGTAACTTTGTGTGCACTCCTCTGCTCTAATGGAGGTACTTGTGTATTCAGATGCCACCTACTCTCTCAGCTCAGCCTGTTCATTGCTTATTTGTTTGCAGCGAGCGATCCCCAGTCATGGCTCATTGTGAAAGGTACTGTACTGTACCTCTGTCCCAACAATCTTACAGTTTACTCTTCTACTTGAGCCTGAAGTGGATAGGCGTCATGTGGTACTTGTGGCAGGACCACAAACAGCAGGCAGTGTTTGTGGCATGACACAGGCAGCACTGCAGGATTCAGGAGCTACAGGTGGCTAAACCCAGATTGAAAACACAAAGCACTGGGAGTGGGGTGAAGGATGAAGAAAACCAAACAGAAATCAGTCATTGTAACTGCATAGTTTCTCTAGCCTGGTAGGTGTGCGGGCCACCTCCCGATCCCAACCATGTTGCCACGTGCGAGCCGGGAGCGATATGCGGACCCGTTTTTGCGCACGCGGGCTGTGGCCAGCAGCCCGGGCACGCGGGGTTAGAGGAGACAGTGCGGTGGCAAGGCACACACGGGCTAGAATTAGTTACAGAGGCGTAGTGGTTGATTCAAAGATTATTTACTTACACCCAAGATGGTTGCAGTGTAGGCTGGACAGTTTCCAGGTTCAGCTCTGCTTAAATCCTCATTGGAGGACTACGACAAATTCGGTTTTTGGGCTCCGGAGCTGTTAAGGCTCCGCGGGTTCGGCAATTTCTTTCCCACGGAGTTGTTGAAGCTCCGTGGGTTTGGTTCGTCTCTCTGGCCCCGGAGCTGTTAAAGCTCCGTGGGTTCGGATCTTGAGTATATAGGATAGGGATACGTCTAGGATTGCGCTCGGCGACGGGGAGAGGCCAGAGGCTGTTTAGACCTCTGTTGCCTTCTTAAGAAATGCATTGGGTTCGTAAGGATTCGCAGCGCTTAGAGATCTTCACGCTTTTCCTTTCGAACTTTAATTGTTTTCTTTCCAACTTGGGCGGAAACCACCCAAGCTCTTTATACAGCTAGCAAGCCAATTGCTAGGCGCCACGTGTGCATAATTTAACACAAGCCAATAATGGGGCTCGAATTAAAATACAAATTGGCGGGAAAATTCTCCGTTGCACCGGAGTTCTTCTCTGTAGCAGAGAACTCCACCGTGCAAAGAAGCTGCAATTTAGCGGGAACATAATTTAGCAGTGCCGAAGCACTCACAAAACAAAAACTCACAACTTTGGGTTGTGACAGTAGGGACCCAACAGAAACTGCCTTCAAAAAGCAAAACCTCACAAACCTGTCCTAAAAAAGGTTCTACTCCTCCCTTCTTCATGTTACAGCCACCTGTGGATTTGCCAGCAATATGCAAGGTTTCAGGCTTCAAACCAAACAGCTTCATCTCCATCCTTCACTGCCTTCCTTGCTTCTGTTGAGTTGTCCAGAGTAATGTTTACCTGTCTTTGTGCTCTCTCTGAATTCACAATAAAAGCTGCTTTGACAGCAGTAAATGAGAGAGGTTTAAGTAAAGAAACACAGGCTGAGGGAGTACTGAGATCAGCTTCATAACAGCCTCTCCATCAGCTCATTCATTTTAATGGCTTTATGCAAACCCTACTTGTGCTTTCTGTGGCTGTAGTCCAACAGGCCAAGCCAGATGTTTTGAAGGCCTCTGTGGTGTTCCAAGAGAGTTCTAATAAATGAGAGTAATTTTGCCCCAGGAGGAGCCTCCTACCTGTTCATAGATTCCTCTTCTCCCCTTCCTACTCTCCCTGCAAAAAATCTCCCTCCTCCCCTGCCCTCTGAGAACAGTCTTATTGTTTAGTGATTGTGGATAGATCCAGGTCAACTTGGTGATAGATTGCTGTGTGTCACAGTTTGCTTCTTTGAGAGGGAGCCATGCGCTAATTCTATAACTAGATGGGAAAGATAAAGAGGCTGTGGGATAGGTAAGAAGCTATATAGTTGTCTGGCTAAGTAGGTGCCTGTGCAAAGCCTGAAGCCCACCTGCCAGTAAAAACTATTTGCTAAACATGTTGTAGGACCTGGTTTCCCTAGCAGTGAAATGTAATTACACTTACCTCCTAGACTAGAGATAGAAGTTGCACATAAACCAGTTTAAGTGATCAGAAACTGGTTTAAATCTGTAACAGAACAGAAGTTCAGTGCACATAAACCAGTTTCAAAATGGCTGAAACTGGTTTAAAATAAACTTGGTTGAATATAGTATCAGACTTAACTGCTTTAGGCCAAACTGGTTTATGAAACATCTGTCCTAGGCCCCTTCCTGGTTCAAGTTGAGGAGATTAGTGGGAGAGGCGCTGGGGTCCTCGAGAGTAGGGGAACTCAGTGCCCAAGATGAATGGTTGTTCCTTAAGGAGACGATACTCAGAGCCCAAGGGGTGACAATCCCAACAAGAAGCAAGGGGGGCAAGAGTGCCCAAAAGCCCCCCCCTGGCTCACCAAGGGCATTCGTATGCCTGATTGCCAAAAAGGAGGTGTACACCTGGTGGAATACCTTTTTGGCTATCACCAAAGAGGAGTATACCTACACCACTCAGGTCTGTAGGGGGGCTGCTAGAGAAGCTAAGACAGATACGGAGCTAGGGCTAGCGTCAAGGATCAAAGATAATAAAAAGTCCTTTTTTAAATATATAGGGAGAATGAAGAAGGCACCGGAAAATGTGGGGCCCCTGCAGGATATGCTTGGCAATCTGGTGGTTGCACCAGAGGAGAAAGCAGACCACTTTAACAAATTCTTCACCTCCATTTTCCTGTGCAGGGACCAGGACTCTCCAACTATGATTCCAGACAGACTTGGGAGAAATGCCGCCAGGCCTAAGGTTGGGGAGGACTGGATTAGAGAGCTTCTGGAGGGGCTGGACGTCTTCAAATCAGCAGGTCCATATGCTCTCCACCCCAGGGTGTTGAGGGAATTGGCAG
>NW_005842135.1:2003292-2013121 GCF_000455745.1 Alligator sinensis | reverse complement strand
TAGTCAGATGGATTGCAAATTGGCTGAAGGGTCATACTCAGAGGGTAGTGGTGGACGGGTCTTTTTTGACCTGGAGGGAAGTGGGCAGTGGAGTCCCCCAGGGCTCGGTCCTTGGGCCCGCACTGTTCAATTTCTTTATTAGTGACTTGGATGATGGGGTAAAAAGCAGCCTGTTTAAATTTGCTGATGATACCAAGGTCTAGGGTGAGGTGGGCACGCTAGTAGGGAAGGACAGATTATAGCAGGACCTGGACAGGTTGCAGGGGTGGGCTAACAAAAACAGGATGGGTTTCAATACTGACAAGTGCAGAGTGCTGCACTTGGGCAGTGGGAACCAGCAGCACACTTATAAGCTGGGAAACTCCCTTCTTGAGAGCACGGTGGCAGAAAGAGATCTTGGAGTCATGACTGACTCCAAGATGAACATGGGCCGATGATGCAAGGTCATGGTCAGTAGGGCTAACCGTACCTTGTCGTGCATTCACAGATGAATCTCAAGCAGGGCCAAGGAGGTGATCCTCCCCGTCTATGTGACACTGGTCAGGCCGCAGCTGGAGTACTGTGTTCAATTCTGGGCGCTGCACTTCAGGAGGGATGTGGATAGCATTGAGAGGGTCCAGAGGAGGGCCACCCACATGATCCAGGGACAGCAGGGCAGACCCTACAAAGAGAGTCTGCGGGACCTTAACCTAGTCAGCCTTCACAAGAGAAGGCTGAGGGGGGACCTGGTGGCTGTCTATAAACTTACCAGAGGGGACCAGCAGGGTTTGGGAGCATCCTAGCGTTACCCTAGCATCCCCCCGGGTAACAAGGAATAACAGCCACAAATTGTTAGAGAGTAGGTTTAGACTAGACATCAGGAGGCACTACTTCACAGTCAGGGCAGCTAGGAGCCGGAACCAACTTCCAAGGGAAGTGGTGCTGGCTCCTACCCTGGGGGCCTTTAAGAGGAGGCTTGATGTCTACCTGGCTGGGGTCATTTGAGCCCGGTTTTCTCTCCTGCCCAGGGCAGGGGGCCAGACTTGATGATCTACAAGGTCCCTTCTGACCCTACTTCTATGAATCTATGAATATGAATAAGTTGAATCAGAGTCCCTCAGCATTTGGCTGGGCTGGGCTGGGCTGGGCTGTCTGCTCCAGAGAGCAGGGCTGGCCCCATTCCTCTACTCTCTAGCTGGAGCAGTGATGGCTGGCTCACTGGCCTCCCCAGGCAAACCCTGGCTGGTGTCTGGGGCCAGGGAGGGGTGTTAAACTCACCTTCCCCCAAGTACAAAGCTGCCATGCCTTGCTAAACTTACTGCTGGCTGCAACTCTGGACTACAAATCCCAGAGGCACCTAGAGGCAGGAAGAGGAAGTGATGAGCAACTCTGCAGAGTCTTGCTACTGTGATTGTGGACTGTAAATCTCAGAGACCTCCGGGGCAGCAGGAAGAGGAAGTGAACACACAGCCCATGCTGGCTATGTGCCAGAGAGACATATTCTAGCCCCCTCCCACTTCTGGCTTGAGCCACTGTAGGCATGTGGCTGCATTTCCTGAATCAAAAGTGAATGTTTGTTCTTTTGCTTATTGGTTCAATATTTGCAGCTTAGAATAACCTACAAAGATTGAATCAATTCAGCTTTGGGCTTTTTGATGGACTGTACTTAGCCCTACTGTGTAACCAGGGCCAAATAATCCATTAAGTTCTGCTTGTGCTTATTTGGCCTTGGGGCATCAAGATAGAGCTCACATCTTAATCCACTCATAGCTATCCTGTGGCCTGTTGAACAAAAGAGAGCACAGAATCTTCTGTAGGGGGTGATAGGAATATTGCCCAGTGCCCTTATCCAGACTCCTTAGTCATTTTGAAACTTCTTTGCATGATGGTTGTAGGGCCATGGTATCTCACTGGATGGGAATCTGAGGCTAACCAGAAACTCTTCAGGAGCAGTATGCATCACTGGGAACATAAGATTTACTAACCTGAACCACAGTGTTATTCCACCAGTACTTGCATCATGCTTCAATGAGTTAACACTACCCAGGGCTGGATTAACACATAGGAAAATGAGGCACATGCCTAGGGCCCTAAGTGAAGAAGGGGCCCAGTTGTGCCTATTTTACACATTATAATTATTGAGTGAAAAAAGTAAAGACACATGAGTTTGTTTGCCTAAGGCCCACTAAAGGATTAATCCGGCCCTGCCAGTATCTGGTGCACCTAAGGAAGAAGGAAATCCCCAACAAAGCTGCCAAATTGCAGGGGTGGAAGGTCATTGTGATCCTTTCCCCATTGAAATCTTCACAACAGGGAGAACTTTGTCCCACTCCCTTCTTTTGTCCTTCTTCCACTCCTCTGCAGATGGCTGCACAGTGCAGAACTGAGTATCAACATGTGTCACATGGAGCAATACAAGAGAGGCAGCAATTTCCTGGTATGCCACTCATCGATCTTATAATAATTATATTTCATTAAAAGATTCATGGTTCCAGGGTTGTGCAGATTTAGGCTATCTGAGTGGGGCATGAACAGAGATATGTTCAGGCTTCCTTTGGCCTAGGAAAAGTATTTTGGGGCAATAGATGTCAAAGGGTATTTTTGCTGATGTTTAATTAAACATAGTCAGTAATTTATTCCCTTTAAAATCACACTTTAGAAAATACTACATTTTTATGACCTGTCTAGCAAATCCCATTCTTCTTAGCTAAGAAAGTATGAAAAGGACACTGTCCCCCTTTTCTCAGGCTCCTTCTCTTCCTTGCTGATTTAAGTGATATGCTGTTGAAGAATGGTTACTGGCAGCTGAAATTAAGGCTTAAGAACTACCTGTTCTAAAGAGGGTAAACTCTATTTTATCCTGTCCGAGGAAGGTTTCACAGCAGGATTTTCAGAGGTGTCTCAGACATGCAGTAGAACTGGTGTCTACTCATGAGATATCACGACAGTCTGAACACCTGGACTTTTCAAAAGTTGAGGCCAGGCAGGAACAGACACTTGAAGATTTGTTTGCTTCTCTGGTAGTGCCCGCAGCTTCTGTTGTGTGCTCAGCTTTCTCAGAATTTGGAGAAAGCACTTGTCAGCATAGCAGTGGTTGAGAAATGCAGTCTGGTTACCCAAGGCCAGAGATTTCTCATACTAACCTGGGTCCCAGCAGGAAGCCAGGCTGGAATATACACAGTGACCACTGAAAGATATCCATAAACCATGTTGTACATCATTGTATTAGCTTGGAGGTTCAATGGCTGCCAGCATACATGCATAAGGGAATGGGAACGTGCGCACACACCCCCCCCCCTTCCAAGCCAGTGATTCTCAACCAGAGTGATGCAACAGTGGGGTGCCTTCAAATCCTTTTAAGAGTGCCAGCCAATAATAAAGGTACAAACACTTACACATGATTGTCAAGATAAATGCAGGGATCTCAAACAGGAATCAGTAGTGCCAAAAACATTCTGACCTGTTGTGGTATTTCTGAGTTCTTTGCTACAGAAAAATTTCTCTAGTATTTTTTGGTAATCAAGAAACAAGTGAAGGCCAAGAGCCTGGGGTGCCTTGAGTCTAACAAGGTTAAGAACCACTGCCTTAAGCATTCTGCAGTTCTAGAGCAAGAAGTTAGCTACAGCTTCTCCTATTGCCTCAAAACTGGGATTCTGAATCCATAGCTTCATCACTGGGGAAAAAAAAGAATGGTTATGAAGTTGCCTTCAAAACAGAATTCAGCTGTAACTGATGCACCTCATCTTTTCAAGCATAAGAAAGTTTCGATGCAGCTTGCAACGGAAGATGTAATGTCAGTGGCATTTCATCCATTTCTTTTCGGATGAAGGTGGTCCAGAGAAGTTAAGAGGTCCTTCCCTCTCCCAAAGACCCTCTATGGCAAGACAGAACATTCCCAGGCTGGGAGAATTGCTGGGCAGGCTCTCTCCAGGCATACACCTGAGCACAGAAACCTGGTGTGGAGAGAGTACTCCTTAGAGGGGAAGAGGCATTTTGGCTCTTCACCCCTTCTACAGCTGCTCAGCTGAGGTGAGGGGCAGCAGGGGGACAAGGAATTTGCTCCCTGAGCCAAATGCAGACCTGCTGCAAGGGCCTAGAGCTCCATGTTCTCTAGCAGTCACACTCCTTCCCCAGGCTTGTATTGGGTCTGCCACATCCCTTTTTATCCCACAAGTAATACTTCCAAGAGGCAGAGACTGGGGTGTCAGGAGGGCAGTTGACATTCCTACCCTAACAGGGGCGGTCAGCACAGGCAGACAGGTTTCAAAGCACCAAAGCCAATGTGGTGAATAAAAGGAGCTGTATGCTCAGCACAAGGCTGATGTGCCAAGGGACAAAACGGAGCGGAGCTAGGAAGAGCTGCCCAGCAGGGCAGTTCTTGTTGCCCCTGAAGAGCTCCAGAAGACTGTCGATGGCAGCAGGGAGAGGAGGTCGGCTCCAGCTCCAGTACACGGTGTGCAGAGCAGCACACAGGGATTCAGTGCAGGCAGTGCTGCGTGGAGCCAGACCCTGGGAGCAAGGGGCTTGGGTCTGTAACCCCTGGCGTGCGGTCAGGGCGTGGTGCAGGTGCCACTGCACAGAGCTGGACCCTGGGAGCCATGAAAGGCAGCTCGGGTTTGCAACCCCTGGCAAGTGGCCAGGGCCTCGGTGCACAGGGATGGTACACAGCAGAACCCAGATCCTGGGAGCTGATAGCAGCGGCTTGGGTCTCTAACCCCTAGCATGGGGCCAGGGCATGTGGCCGATCTTGCTGCACAAAGGGTCCCAGAGTGGACTAAGCCCCAGCGTTGCATGAGGCAACCCAGGCCTCCAACCCCAGTGAGAGGAGCACGACTGCTCCGGGCCATTAGCAGGCAGGCGGCTGGGATGGAGCTGGGGCCTGAGAAGCATGGCACCAAGGAGCAGTTCAGCTAGAAGAGCACTGATTGCCCTTTATGGCTCCGGAGTCGTGAGTTAGGGACAAGGGTTTCCCACAGGGGAGGAAACCCCTTGTGGGGTGGGGGGAGTGGACTGTGAAGGGGTCCTGAAGGATAAGGGTCCTGGCCATACCCTGGAGGGTGGGGAGGTATTGGGGACCTGCCCTTTTCCTTTTTGGGGGAGCTGGGCCTAGGTTCTTTTCCCCTAGAGGAGTGATATTGATACCATGAAGGAGGGCATGCACCTTGTATCTTGTATCCAGTGCCTCATATTTTGTCATTTAATAACCATTTGCTGTTTCTTTGTTATTTATGTGGATATGTATATATCTTGTTGTCACCCCCCTATTGACACCTCCCTCCAATTGCCAGTATTTATCTGGGTGTGCCTAGGTGTGTTTGCTGATTACCTGAACTCACCTGTAAGTAAGGAATCTGGAACAGGTAAATACATGTGTGGGTTCAGGGCCCTTCAGAGCAATCCCCCGAAGTCAATTATAGAGGTATAGCAATTTACATATGTATAACAAGTGTGTTGAATATATGTGTGTGTATACACACACACACACACACACACACACACACACACACACAAATGGTTATTTAATTTTATTCCTTTCCTCCTGTATGTTGTACATACATTAATAAATTTGTATATAGTTAAATTCCTTAACTGTCCTGGCCTGGTTCTATAGGGACAGAGGGGAACTGTGACTGGTCTGCAGTTTTGCCTACAGCACACCTGTCAGCTAACAATCCCCCTTCAATCAGAGGAAGGAGTACTTATCTGAGTACACCCAGGCTACACCAAGAAAGGCTGCCTGTTTCCCTTCTAAGAGCAGCCGGCAGGCCTGTGAGGTGCATTCCAGGAATGGCTGTTCTCAGCCAGGCTTTGGGTTTTCTTTTCACTTTTGCATACTAAGAAAGAGCATGCAAATCCAGATGCCTGCTGCTGCCACCCAGTGCAGCAGGGTGGAGGGGTGGCAGGGAGCAGGGAGCTGTGGTGAGGGCCATCAAAGAGCTATCCAAAGAGGCCAGAGGTTTTTGTAGCCTTCTAAGGTAAGGTTGCTCCCTGCAAATTCAGCCCTCCCCCCCTGCAGCAGAGAGATGGGAGGAGGAAAGGTGAAAGGTTGCCTGCCTTAAATGGACAAAGTTGCATACTTGAGCTGACACAGTGACATCATGCAGCTGGATAAGGGGGGGGGAGGAGGGGGGAAAGGCCCCTTGAAGAGTTGCTTTAGAGAGGTCCTGGCCTATATTACTACAAATTTCACACAGCTCTCTCTACCTCTGCGCTGAAATGCCTGGCACTGCGCCTCCCAGACACACATGCCAGGATTCTTCTCTCCCATCATTTGTATGGGTAAAGCTTTCCTTGACCACAGTGGGAGCGGTGGAGTCACCCCTGCTAGGAAATGAAAGTCACCCTTTCAGTCACCCTGGCATCTTCCTCGCCATCTTTATACCAGCTCCCTAGAAAAACAAACAGTGAGCCATTTATTTTACAGAATACAAGTGAACTGCAGTGAAGAGCCCACACTTCTAATTGATTAAAGCCCAGTTTAGCCTGTTCCCATGACTAAACACTGGGGTACCCCATTCACAGACACTGGGAGGTAATATTGAGAAGCAATTAGATCCCTTTTAGAGTTTGATTAATTAGCGTTCACACCTAGGTTTAGCTAGTTCTGTTCCTTCTCAGGCTCCATCACAATCCCATCACAGGGAGAACTGGACAAGGCAGAAGTGTTCTCTAGTGAAGAAGTGTAGGCTTGCTTTTCAAATCTGGTCTCTTGTTCACTCAGAAAAGGGTTCATTCCAATATGAGGAAGAAATATCTTGTAGTACTCAGAGGGCGCATCTACATGTGCACTTTAACATGCAGTAGACTATTTACTGCATATTAAAGCATCACATAAAAAAGTGACATTATGCTTATGCACAGTAAAATAGTCCATTGCGCGTTAGGCATCACTAAAAAAAAAAAGCATGCAATTGAGCTACTGCACATTAGCACAGCCTAATGTGCATTAATTTAGTACCTCACATTGGAGGTACTAAATTTAATGCTTGTTAGAAAAGGCACAGTAATGCACGTGTAAATGCACCCTGTGGGCACATCTACATCAGAAGTTTACCTTGCAGTAGCCTAATAATACTCTGACGTAGCGTGCCAGTGAAAAACTGTGCTAACACGCTACTGCACAGTGTTATTTGGCTACTGCACAGTAAGCATCACAAAAAAAATGTTCACTGGTGCTACTGCACAGTAGTGCAAGTTACTGCACATTTAGTTAATACTTCATTAAGCAAATACTAAATTAAATGCACAGTAGCTACTGTGAATTGATGAATGTGTAGATGCATCCAGTGTCACCTACTCTTGCAGCTCATTCAAGAGCAGCAAGGAAAGAGCTTTAGATCTCTGGGCTAGTAGTATATATAACTTTTTACCAATAGATCACTTTTAAATCCATCCCAAATTTGGCAGTGACCAAGATTTGTTATCATTTAATGGCTCTTTGGGCGTTTGTATGTGAAGGGAATTGGAGACCACAGCCAGTTACTCCAAGGCAGGTCTACATGAGAATTGCTACTTCCCTCTCCCAACCTTATTGGTATATGTGGCAGTAATGATAAGTAGGTTCACCTTTAGGATTAAAAAGTTTCCACATTCTGGTTCTATTCAAAGATTTTTCCCCCTTAAATGTTTGAGCTAAACTGCTTCAGTTTCAGTTCTATGAAAAAAAAGTTATGTAATTTACATAATAGCAAATAATTTTGCAACTATTTTTAAACAGCATTAAATGAGCAACGTTCCATTCGGAAGTTTCCCTTAGACATACCTCTTGCTGAGAGCAGAATAGCACCTTTGCTTGGTTTGGATGTGGGGAATGAAAAGCTCTAAGCAACTTGAAATATCATTTTGTAGCATACTGAAAAGGTCCCAAATTTGTTATTAAAAAACAAGTTCACTTAAGAACCAGCCCCCAATTCCCATCACCAGCTGTGCCAGTAATGAGTGTGGGAGCCACAGACTAGGACTGAATAGCTTAGTGAGCATGAGCACCACCATCCAGAGATATACTCAAGTGTTGACCTTGAAAAGCCACTTACACAGCTTTCATAGCTGCTTCCTGCATTGCTTCAGGGACTTTGTGCACATGAACAACCCACATATTAAAGCTGGAGGAGTGTAGGCTTGGGACAGGCACCATTCAGGTCTCAAAAGGCAACAACATTCAGTCAAACCTTATGCGGGTATAAGGCAATTACCTGGAAAGAAAGACTCCACATGTCATTCCCCCTCACCAACACCTTCTACTTCCCATCTTGTGGAATTTGTTACCTTCTGCCCAGCATGTTGGTGTAGCTAGCCACTCTTATTAACCTCTGCCACTTCATCCTCACTAAGCCTAGGGACAGAAGTTACACGTAAACCGGTTTAAGTGATCCGAAACTGGTTTAAACTTAGAACAGAACAGAAGTTCAGTGCATATAGACCAGATTCAAAATGGCTGAAGCTGGTTTAAGATAAACCTGATTGAATATAGTACCAGACTTAAGTGATTTAAGTCAAACTGGTTTATGAAACTTCTGTCCCAGGCCCCTTCCTGGTTAAAGTTAAATCAGAGACCTCCCAGCATGCTTTGCAGCGCTGCACTGGGCTGGGCTGTCCTGTATGCTCCAGAGACTATGGTTAGCCTCACTGGATGGTTCATTGGCCCCCCCGGCAAATTCCAGCTGGGGCCACAGGGGTGCTTAAACTCACCTTCCCCCAAGTACAGAGCTGCCATGCCCTGCTAGCTTCCTTAGTGCTGGCTGCAACTGTAGACTACAAATCCCAGAGGCAGCTGGAAGAGGAAGCACTGAGCAACCCTGCAGAGTCCTGCTTCCGTGATTGTGGACTGCAAATCCCAGAGATCTCGGGAGCAGCAGGAAGAGGAATCAAACACACAGCCCATGCTAGCTGTGCTCTAGCACCCGCTGGCATCTTGCTTGAGCTACTGCAGGCTTGTGGCTGAATTTCCTGAATCAAAAGTAAAAGTCTGTTCATTTGCTTATAGGTTCAATCTTTGCACCTTAGACCAACCTACAAAGACTGAATCAATTCAGCCTCAGGCTTTTTGACTGTCTGTACTTAGCCTAAGGCTTCTGGGTTCTTCCTTTTCTCCCAAATGAGGTTCAGGTGGGGAGTCCTTATGTCTTGGAGTTTTTTGGGCTTACTTATATTTCCCACCCTGCTGGCTGCAACACCTGATCAAAACTAAATCACCATTTCCCTGCTTGCAAAGATGGTTGATCAGCATGTAACACACTACGTATTCTTCATAGCATCTGACAAAGTAGATTGTCACCAACAAAAGCTTATAGCTTCTTAAATGAGTTACCCTGCCTTCCACAGAGAATAAAATCCTTCCTATGTCTTGAAAAACATCTTGCATGGCTCTGCCTCTGTATTTGTGCTACAGCAACAAGCAGGGGGAAGGGGCATGAGCCACTCACTTGAGCAGATACAGATTGAGGGGAAGAGACAGGGGGATGTTAATCAATGTAAACCATCACATGCAAATCACAGAACAAGAGAAGTCCAGAAAGCACCAAACAAGTTGTTATATATGGAGGTGCAAAGGCTTGAGGAGGTTTCAGGAAAGCATAGATCACACACCCACTTGAAAGAGAAAACAACCCTGCATAGTGTTGCATGAACAAATTTGCTTTATATCAGGGATCCTGGTTTTCCGTGATAAAAAAATAAATCACAAATTCTCTGATAAAAATCCCAAAATCTGTGGTTAAAATTAAATGCCCCCCACAGCCCTGCTGGTGTCCCTCACTCCCCCCACCACAGCCCTCCAGCCCTGCTTGTGCCCCTTGCCCCCCACCCACAGCCCCTCCCCCCTAGTCCTGCTGGAGGCGGCTCCCAATGGAAG
>NW_005842135.1:1995633-2003282 GCF_000455745.1 Alligator sinensis | reverse complement strand
GGGGGCATGAGCTGGCCCCCCCCCTGCTGCTGCCTGTTGCAGGCTTGGGCAGGGCCAGCTCCCAATGGCAGCATGCACTCCTGGGGGGCAGGGAGGACCCGCACCCCCCAGATCTGTGGGGGGTGGGGGCAGGGCGTATATGCACTGCCCCTGTGCACGCAGAGGAAGTGTGGCCAGGACAGCACAGAGCTTGCAGTGGCAGGCAGCTTTTGTGTGTGATCCCACTGTGTCCTGCCACGCCAGTCACACACACTGTGCTCTGCAGAGCCTGGGGGAGGGCAGCAGGGTGGGGAACACAGCATTTGCCACCCAGGGTTTGCAGATGGCTGGGCACTCCGGCCAGGAGGGGGTTTGCAGTCTGCCTGCTCCTAGCCAGAGTGCTCAGCTGGCTGGAAACCCTGCCACTCCCAGCCAGCTGCAAACCCCCACTTCCAGCCAGAGTGCCCATCTGGGGAATGCCCAACCTGGCTGGGGGTTGAGAGAGTGGGGAGGTCTGCAGCCAGCTGAGCGGTGGGGGTTTTGAGCCAGCTGAGCACTCTGGTGGGGAGCAAGGAGGCTGCAAACCCCATCCTGGCCAGTGTGCCTGGCTGAATGCAAACCTCCCTGCTCCCTCAGCCCTTAGCCAGCTTCCCCCCACAGCCCTGTCCCGCAACCCCCAAGCCCCTCTTACAGCTCACTCTTCTTGCTGGAGGTAAGTGTGGGTGTTGGGCCCTGCCCTCCCCCCTCCCTTACCCTCCTGCAGGGTTGAGGTTTTCCCCGCCCCTTTTGCAAACAGCTCCTGGAGGCTGGAATTTTGCCAGCCTGCAGAGCTTTTTGGAAAAGGGGGAAATCCATGGGTTTCTCTTCTAAAAGGGAAAATCCGTGTTTTCTCTGATAAAAATGGGAAATCTGTCATTTTCTCTGTTTTTCCATGGGAAATGGAAAACCAGGATCCCTGATAATCATTTATGCCATTGAGGCTGCTACACTGTATTGAGATTAATGAACATAGCATATTCTATCAGGCTCGTGCCCTAGAGAAATCAATGCTGTGCTCCAGATGCTGCTAAGGCAGATCACCCTCCCATACTCCTGATTGTTTTGTGCCACAGGTGGGTCTTTTGAACCATGCCTATCTTCACAATTCCTAGGGTGATCCTCCTTTGTCCTGGAACATGCACTTTGATTACCTTCATCATAAGAGAGCTCGCTTTAAGAGCTGATGGGTAGGGTCCCAACTTGGAGTTCCATCACTGGTATATCTGAAGTGACCACCACACAGCCACCAATCTGAGCAGCCATGCTTTAAACTTAATGTTTATGAAAACGATAGGGTGGGAAGGTATGGCAGATGTGAAGGGAGGGGTTGGTGTCTTTGTCCCCATCAGGGAGATTTTGGCTGTGCAATTGATGCAATGAGGCCCTGGAAAGGAGATCTTTTGTAGCTGTGCCTATGGATCCTGGGGCATAAGTCATCCAGCCCATTTTAAACAGTTACACCAACAGCTCTGGCTCAAAACCCAGAATGCCAAATGTATGGAAGCCTGCTTTCTTTGCAGTATCTTGGGAAAATGAATGTTACAAATACCAAGAAATGAGGGTCAAGCATTCAGTTTACATTAAAACACTCTTGCACTTAGGAATGCATCATGCTTTCTCAGGCACCCAGACTGAAGTTTTCCATAGGTTGAAGTCAGTCCTTATGGATCAGCTTGTTATTGGGAGAAGGGGAGAGAGAAGAGCAACCAGTTTTTTTATCCTTGTTTTTCCTCACCCCTATAGGCTAGGGACAGACATTACACATAAGATGGTTTAAGTGATCAGAAACTGGTTTAAACCTGTAACAGAACAGATGTTCAGTGCACATAAACCAGTTTGAAAATGGCTGAGACTGGTTTGAGATAAACTCGGTTGAATGTAGTATCAGACTTAACTGATTTGGCTCAACCCGGTTTATGCAATGTCTGTCCCAGACCCCTTACTGGTTTAAGATAAACCAGACTCCCCCAGCATCCCAGCATGCTCTCTGGGCTGGATGGTGCTCTCTGCTCCACAGCAGGGCTGGCCCCTCCTTTCTGCTCCCTGGCTGCAGCTTTGGCAATCTCTGCAGGCATCTACCTGGCTTCTGCTCCCCACCTCCCCTTCCCTCTCCACTCTCTGCAGGCATTCCCCATCCCTCACAGACACCTCTCAGCATTAGCTAGAAGACCACATGCTGGCTACCTCCAAGTGGTGGCACACAGGACAAAGGCAGAATCAACAGGTAGTTGGTAATGTCCCTCCATTGTTTTCTTAATGGGCTGATAAACAGAGTTAGGGGTGATAAACTTCCCTGCTGGGCTGGTCAGGAGAGGGGAGGGAAACCCTTCCCTAATCAAAGCATCCTGCTGGCCTAGCTCCCACACCCCCCCCCTCAACTTTGTGCAAGGGAAGGGAGGGCTGCTCTAGCACCCCCTGGCTTCTAGCCTGAGCCACTGCAGGCATGTGCCTTCATTTCTGGAATGAAAAGGGAATGTCTATCCACCTCCAAATCAGTTCAAGCTTTGCAGGTTAAACGAACTTGCAAACATTGAATCAATTTAGGCTGAGGCTTTTTGAATGTCTGTCCCTAGCCAGAGACACATCTTTATGCTCAGCTGACATAATTTCTGAGGCCAGAGAGCTGGAGCTCTTTTTTTCTCCCCTTCCAAATCAACCATTTGTAGATATGGCTTTTCAGTGTCTCTTATTAATACCAGAATTCATTGCAATTCTGAGTAAGCACCTACATTCAGAAGTCATCCCATGAGGCATTATGATGACATACATCACTTAGGAAAACAGGGAAGGTACAGGGAAGATAACTATGGAGATGTTGCACTTTCTACCTGGTGTACACTACTAGGTCAATGAGATATTTTTCTCTCCTAGTTATCTGTGTTCATCTTTTAAAGCAAAATGTCTCCAGGTATTTTATTGCACTCACGCTTATGATATCTGAGCCAAAAGGCATTCTGAAATAGCATTACAGATGGGGCCAGAAGTTCTTCTTGTGGAGTCTTCAGGCACCTGATAGCACTTCAATGGGCTCCAGGATAGGGAAGGAGCAAAGAGTTCTCTCCCTACGGAATTTGTCATATGTGTTTGTGATGTGCACTGCACTGGAGTGCAGCTGTGTATAAAGCTGAGCTAGCAAAGCATGACATTCAAAAGGGCCAGATGTTCAGTTTTTACAGACCACTCAGACCTGCTCTGAATGCATTATTCTGGGCCTGAAAACTGTTTAGCTCTCTTACAAGAAGAGGTTTTCATGAGGTTTCCACTTGATCTAGAAATAGCATCTCTAAGGTACTCTACCAATGGGAATTTTGGAAAGCAGAGACAGCTGTGAAAATGAAAAACAACTGGAGGAAAACGTACCAGATTTAAAAAAGTAGAAAAAAATGCAACCCTCTAAATATTTAGGATTTGAGCTAGGTTTAGTTTGCTTTGTTCAACTGTTCTATGTGTGAACAGATATGATTCTATTAGGAATCTGCATCTATCAAAGCACTCAAGTTGCCTAAGGTCATCTTCATATACAACAACTTGAGTTTCAACAACCAACACTTCCTTCAAACCATGGATACAGCTATGGGCACCAAGATGGCCCCACAATATGCCAACCTTTTTATGGCCCACCTAGAAAAAGACTTCATCAAGAACTGTGCCATCAAACCCTTACTATACTGAGATACATAGATGACATCTTCATCATTTGGACTGAAACCCTGGACTTTATGATGGACTTCCACCAAAAATTCAACAAGCACCACCCCTCCGTCAGACTATCGCCAGCATTTCCTTTTTTGACACCATGATCAATATCCAAGACGGTAAAATTCAAACCACCATATACAAGAAACCCATGGGCCAACATACATATCTACATAGAACCAGCACCCTAAACACGCCAAGAAAGCTGTAATTTACAGCCAAGCTCTCTGATACCACTGAATTTGCAGTGAGAATGTCCATAATAGACTCCTCACAGATCTCAAAAGGGCCTTCAGCCAACAAGGACACTCCTCCAGAGAGATAGATCGCACTTTTGAAAGAGCCACCTGGATACCACATGAAGATTTGCTGCAGTACAAAAAGAAAATCCCCACAAATTGCACACCATTGGTTATGACATATCATCCCCCCCTGGAACCTACATGGAAAATCCTCAAACAATTGCAACCCATACTAGAAGAAGACCCCATTCTTAAAGAGATCTTTCCAGAACCACCCATCCTAGCCTTTAAACAAGCACCGAACCTTGCTAACCTCATCACCAGAAGCAAACTCCCTATGACCCAAACTATACCCAATGGATCCAGACCATGCCAGGACAAGAAATGCAAAACCTGCCAACGTATCCCCACCACCCCCACAATAACTACAGCCCACAACAGAACCATCACCATTTCTGGATCCTACACCCTCACCTCCAAAAATGTAATACATCTCATCCAGTGCACCAAATGCCATGGTGGAAAATATGTAGGAGAAACCAAACAACAACTGCATACCAGAATGAACACACACTGGAAATCTGTCAAAGACAAAAATACCCAACTATCTGTGGGAGCACACTTCTCACAGGACAATCACTCCCTCTCTGATCTCTCAGTTCTAATCCTCAAAGAGAACTTACAACACACCTTTCATAGATGAACCTACAAACTTCACTTCATCAACCTACTGGATACTAAAAACCATGGACTCAATATGGACATTTGTTGTGTGACATGGGGCAAGCTCGGGGCCAA
The DNA here is from genome assembly GCF_000455745.1 of Alligator sinensis. Taxonomy (NCBI): domain Eukaryota; kingdom Metazoa; phylum Chordata; order Crocodylia; family Alligatoridae; genus Alligator; species Alligator sinensis. The sequence goes on along the minus strand of NW_005842135.1, from coordinate 1,998,528 downwards.
GTCTCAAGTCAGCCTGTCCACCTGTCTATGAGGCAGTCCACCCAATCTCACTTGCCATGACTTTGCTGTAACAACGAACTGGTGGTAAATGCAGGAGGCTGTCCATTTTATGCCCCGATGCCAGGGGGGTGCTATCCATGGCTCCATACGATCTCTACACTGTGGCCCATGCCTCTTAGACAGCATTCAGTATGTCACTATAATCCTGGCCTAAAGCCTGGCCAACTTAGTCCTTTATCAGTTCTGATGGACTCGCACACTCATACTGCCCCCGCTCTGACTGGGGCCTCTTTCACTTCATCCTCTCTCACAGGGTCTCTCGCTTGCTGCACGATACTGTGCCCCCTTCACTCTGCCCTGATCCCTTCAGCGGCCCTGTAGGCCATCAGGCTTATCCAAGTCATGCCTTGGCTGGCAACATGCAGTCTCTTGGGCCTCTCTCATAACCCTCACCTGGGTACCGGCCAGCCAATTCACTGAACGGAGGGCTAACCCTGACCTAGACCCTCACACACCACAACTTGACCTTATGGGGGTTGGCCCATGTGCTGCCCTTTTGGCTATCCCACAGCCCTACTCAGCACACCCTGTTGGGCTGCCCTTCAAACTGACCCTCAGCACTACTCAACCCCTGTTAGGGCCTTCACTAATGCCCTCCCTATAGGGCTCCATGACTGCCCCCTTTCTGGGCCTACATAACTATCCCCTCCATGGGGCCTCTGAGGTCTTTCACCCCTGCAGGTTCAGGTGGCTGCAGCCATGCCTGGTCCCACTCCTTTCCTGGGGTTTTACACCCCCTGGGACTCAGGTGGCTGTAATGCCTGGCCCCCTTACCCAAAGTATTGTGGGGACTGGGGTTATTAAGGGGCCCCGACCCACCTTTCACAGAGGAGTTGAGCGGTTCTGGTATTTGAATGGGGTTGCCGCACCACTGGCAGTCCCACCAGGCCTTCCTTCCCTGGCAGGGTGCAGTTTTAGGTTATGCCCAGGACCAGGAGCCTCCAAGCCATCCCCCATAGCTCCTGCCCTTACCTCCAGAATGTTTCACACTGCAGGGGAGCTTGATGGTGCTGCTCCCTCAGCTACAAGCAGCCGATTGCTGTCTAGGGGTGTGCAAAGTAGGCCGTATTCAATTCTGATTCAGATTCAGCCTGATTCGGGGGACAGTGATTCAATTCGTTGAGTTGGATCACTGTCCCGATTTGATTCAGCTGAATCCGAATCTGAAGACTCGATGCTGATTCAGAGAATCAGTGGCCATAGACACAGCCTTAAACGTTTTTTCTACATACCTCGAGGTACCAGGCGTGGCTCGTAAATGCTGAAATGGTGGGGTGGATGGAGTGTCCCACAGAAGTGCGGCCGCCCCCACTGTGTGCTCGGTGGCAGACCCAGAAGTGGACCAGAAGTGCTTCTGGTCCATTTCTGGGTTCACCGCCAAGCGTGCTGAGGACCCCCCACACTCCCGTGGGATGCTCCATCTACCCCACCATCTCAGCATTCACGAACCATCTGGCACCTAGAAATATGTAGAAAAAACATTTAAAGCTGTGTCTATGTCCGAATCATTGAAACTCTCTAAATCTCTCTGAATTAATTTGGAGGGTTCCAATTTGATTCAGAGAGATTAAAGGGTCTCCTGATTCGATTTGGAGATTTGTCCACCGAATTGGGCTGAATTTCCACCAAATTGAATCAGTGACCAAATTTTCGCACAGCCCTACTGCTCTCTCTGGTTGGCTGGCCTTTGTTTGAAAATGGTCGCCTTAATCAGGGACCTGTCGGCTGCCTGCTCCAGCCCTTAAAGTAGCAGGCACAAAGGTGCACTTAGAATTACTTTACTTAGAATTACAATGAATTCTGGTACTAACAAGAGACACATTACAACCTGTCTGACATCTGATTCACATGGTACCTGCCTGATCTGACTTCTTATATTCCTCTTTTTCCCTCCACCTTTTCTTTCATCCTTTCCCCCTCTTCTCTTCCCTTTTTCTTCCTGGTTCCCTACCATTTCCTTTTTATTGCTAGCCTATTTTTTACCTTGTATCATTACCTCTGTAGTGTTTTCCCTTTGGCCCTTTTCTGTCCCCTGTTGTCTTCCCCCTCCTTTATAACTTTTGTTTTCCTACTTCTACCCTCTTATATTTTCACTAACATCCTGTCACACACTACTTTTAGCTTCTCTTATTCCTGCTTTCCTGATCTCCAACTATTCCCTTTTTCACAGACTGCCTCTTTTTCACCTTATATTTTATCTCTGTTGTCTCCCTCTTACTTTTTCCTCCCCCTGCTCTCTTTCCCCTCCCCTCCCTGCTTTTCCTTTTGTCTTGCTCATCTCTGCCTATTTATATTTTCACTGACATCCTTCCACACTTTTAGCTTCTCTCATTCCTTCAAGTCCCAGACCAGCAGACTCCCTATGCCTGACGAAGGGCAACTGTGCTCGTAAGCTTGCTAAGAACTTTTTTCCAACTACTCAATTGGTCTAATAAAATATCGGGCACTGGTCAGACCGCAGTTGGAATACTGCGTGCAATTTTGGGCGCCGCACTTCAAGAGGGATGTGGATAACCTGGAGAGGGTCCAGAGAAGGGCCACTCGTATGGTTAAGGGCTTGCAGGCCAAGCCCTATGAGGAAAGACTAGGGCACCTGGACCTCTTCAGCCTCCGCAAGAGAAGGTTGAGAGGCGACCTTGTGGCTGTCTATAAGTTCATCACGGGGGCACAGAAGGGAATTGGTGAGGTTTTACTCACCAAGGCACCCCTCGGGGTTACAAGAAATAATGGCCATAAGCTAGCAGAGAGCAGATTTAGACTAGACATTAGGAAGAACTTCTTCACAGTTCGAGTGGCCAAGGTCTGGAATGGGCTCCCAAGGGAGGTGGTGCTCTC
>NW_005842135.1:1961789-1995606 GCF_000455745.1 Alligator sinensis | reverse complement strand
GGGGGGGGTGGGGGGGGGGGAGGGGCTGGACCAAATGATCTTGCAAGGTCCTTTCCAGCCCTAATGTCTATGAAATCTATACTTCTAGCTAACCCTCTCTTGAGGGCAGGGAGGATGTAGGGCACCTTAAAGACGGGTTTAGGGAGGCATGAGCTTTTATAGGCAACAATCTACGTTGTCAGATGCTACGAACGGATTAGCAGAGAGCAAAAAAATTCATAAAGCAAAAGGGACGGGAGGGTATGCTGCTAAGTCAAGTAATAGGTGAGTTGATGAGATCAATTGAAAGAAGATATCTGAGCGTACCTGAGCAACTTCCTTGTGTAGATTGATTGCACTGCATATCATTTGGCTGAGTGTGGTGCCTTCCATGAGCACAGAGGTGGTCAAATGCATTATGGCTACCACCTCTGTGTTAAGCATTGCTAACCACATAGGCTGTTGTCTATGAAAGCTCATGCCTCTCTGACCTGGTTAGTCTCCGAAGTGCCAGCCTGCCTAACTTCACACTAACATGGCTAACTACCCCTGTGCTCCCTGGAGGATAGAGACCAGATGCACCCACACAAGCCTTCTGCTGTGCAATTAGAGGGCTGGTTGGTGCCATTTCAAGTTGAAGGGGTTATGTTTTTGCCTGTCCCCCAGATCACTGAGCTCAGTCTTCGGGCAGCCTGAAGGAGGATAGCATTCTGCACCTACCTAACAGAAGAGAGGTCTCTCTGTCTGGCACAGTCTTAGCAGAGCTGTAATAGGGTAGCTATGGGGAGAAGCCCTCGCATCCAGTCTTCTGCAGGGATGGGGCACTGTCAGTAGGGGAAGCACAAGTAGCAGGTATCGGAGCTGGTAATTCCCTTTGCTGAGTACCTTTTGCTCCGCCTCTCTCAGAGAGATCGCTCAGGCGTCCTGCAGATTCATGGAAGTGTCCTTGAACTGGTTACACACAGTTCACATTCTTGGGGGTTCCTGAAACAATTTTTTAAGAAATCAAAGATGCGATTCTGATGTTGCAGGATTCGAGGAGCTGGAGCCAAAGATCTAAACCTCTAGGGCAGTCATTCTCAACCAGGGTGTTGTGGTACCCTAGGATGCCTTGAGCTCCTTTCAAGGGTGCTAATGTTAGCACTATTAGGTGTGCAAACACGATTCATCTGATAAACCCAGAGCTTTCAAATAGGAATCCACTGTGTTAAAAACATTTTGACTGGGAGAGGAGTTGTTCTGTTATTGTTCTGTTGTCAAAACCCCCCCAAAAACTAAGAGCTGGCCTTTTCTGTGGGGTGCCTCAAGTCTATCAAGGGGTGCATCAAATCTACTGAGGGGTGCCTAAATCTAAACAGGCTGAGAACCACTGTTGTCGGGCCTGAGGATTACAGCATCTTAAATTGTAATGAAAGAGTAGGTTGGATTTAGGTGTTTTAACAGTAAGGGCGGTTGAACTCTGGGACAGAGAGGATGTGGAAGCTCTGTCCTTGTCATAGTTGTAGCTTCTCCTATTCCTGCTTTCCTGATCTCCAACTATTCCCTTTTTCACAGACTGCCTCTTTTTCACCTTATATTTTATCTCTGTTGTCTCCCTCTTACTTTTTCCTCCCCCTGCTCTCTTTCCCCTCCCCTCCCTGCTTTTCCTTTTGTCTTGCTCATCTCTGCCTATTTATATTTTCACTGACATCCTTCCACACTTTTAGCTTCTCTCATTCCTTCAAGTCCCAGACCAGCAGACTCCCTATGCCTGACGAAGGGCAACTGTGCTCGTAAGCTTGCTAAGAACTTTTTTCCAACTACTCAATTGGTCTAATAAAATATCGGGCACTGGTCAGACCGCAGTTGGAATACTGCGTGCAATTTTGGGCGCCGCACTTCAAGAGGGATGTGGATAACCTGGAGAGGGTCCAGAGAAGGGCCACTCGTATGGTTAAGGGCTTGCAGGCCAAGCCCTATGAGGAAAGACTAGGGCACCTGGACCTCTTCAGCCTCCGCAAGAGAAGGTTGAGAGGCGACCTTGTGGCTGTCTATAAGTTCATCACGGGGGCACAGAAGGGAATTGGTGAGGTTTTACTCACCAAGGCACCCCTCGGGGTTACAAGAAATAATGGCCATAAGCTAGCAGAGAGCAGATTTAGACTAGACATTAGGAAGAACTTCTTCACAGTTCGAGTGGCCAAGGTCTGGAATGGGCTCCCAAGGGAGGTGGTGCTCTCCCCTACCCTGGGGGTCTTCAAGAGGAGGTTAGATAAGCATCTAGCTGGGGTCATCTAGACCCAGCACTCTTTCCTGCCTATGCAGGGGGTCAGACTCGATGATCTATTGAGGTCCCTTCCGACCCTAGCATCTATGAATCTATGAATATATCACATCTACTCGAAGAAGCTTGCCTGCCTCAAGTTGCCTAACACACGCACACCTGTATTCCATAATGCATGAGACCACCGCAGGGACAAAGTCAGAAATCAATAATTTGCTTTCAGAGAATGAGGGTTCATTTTCCCATCAGTATGCCTCCACCTACATCTCAGAAAGCACATTTTAATCAGTCCATGTGTTTCATTAAGTTCTGCAAGTATTCAGTCTTCTTAATAAACAAATAAATAAATAAATAAAATTACCATGAGTATTCTGTTTTTACTCAAATCCGATGAGATTTTATATGCAAATATCAGTTTGAAAACTGCCTTCTAATGCCCTTTTCTTCAAATATTGTGTACAGCTGGCTCAGGAGCTCTCTTTGGGAATGGTTAAATCACAGCCTTAAAGTACCTCCTCAGTCTGCTTTTTATTCTTTCATTCTCAGAGGATGCTGCAGTTAAAGTTGTGAAACAGTTTTCATCCTAACACCCCAGTTTTCCTATGTTCATAACTTTTGAAATGTTCACTTTTGGGATTAATTTCTTCCATGCTGTCTCTACTTGAAGATGAAGGGGTTTTGTGAAAGTTTGAGCTAAATTTTTTCAGTCTCAGTTCTTGAGTTATGGCTTACTGTGCAAAAAAGCACACAGCTCACTTAATAGCATAGTATTCTAGCTGCTTTTTTAATAGTTGTAGACAAGGTTCATTTTAAAACTTGCTGCGGGCATACTTCATATTGAATGCAGAGGAGCACCTTTGCTTGATTTGAGGGGGGAATTCAAAAAGCTGTGGGCATTTGAGATATCAGCTTGCTCAAAAGGCATCTGCTAATGATTAGTATAACCTAGTGAATCTCCCCCTCCCTTTGTGACATCATAATGCACATTCCTTCTGACCAGGGGCTTGGGCAGGGACCACAAAGCCACAGGGGCACTCTGCATGGGTCACACTGAAGCATAGACAAAAATCCTCCTAGCTTCCTTCTCTTAAAACAACAAGAAAAGTAGTCTCAGTGAGACACTACTTAACTAAAAAAAACCCACCACACTAGACTGGGACAATCACATGTCTGTCTGTATATTTTATCTGTTGCTGTTCATTGTAACACTTGAGAGCATTATAAAAAACATTAGAGCATAAAAATTCCACATTTTCTAGATTTTTCAGTCTGTTTATGTTGTGCATTTGGCAGGGCTGTGTGTTTAATCAGTTTCAGTTTCCCCGACCAAATCAGTTTTCCAGACATATTTGCATGGGTCTTTTACAGAGTGCGGAGAAAGGAAAACAGCAAACCCATCCCCATGCCATCACAGAGGGGAGGTAAACTATACCTCAACTATTTAGGGTCTGCTGGGAACCAGTATGGGCCCAGTATAGATGGGGTTTGTCCTTAGGGCTGCCATAACTTGCAGTCCTTTTGCAATGGCCATTATGGGCCATATTGTGAGTGTGAATCTTCCTTAGTCATTCCCTTGTTTACCTTGCATCCATGCTGGGGAAAGGAGCAGTTGCACCGGTTGGTTTGCCAACCCTCCTGAATTGGCCGGGAGTCTGCCAGCATTAGCATCTATCTCTCAGTGACTATTGAAAACAATCCGGGAGATTTTAATAGGATTTTAATAGGTTATTTTAAGACATTTCCCCCCACCCCACCCAGAATAGCTTCAGTCAGGGTTGGCAACCCTATGCACCGGCCACACTGAGTTGTCAGAGCCAGCATTGTGCCACTCTGTTGCTCCTCAGAAAACATGGCAGTGGTGGCAACGACAGGGGCAGCAGTAGCTGCTGTCCTTGTGCCCCCTCTAAGCAGTTCTGATACTGCCCATTTGTTCGTGCAAGTCCTTTTGGCTTAGCTTGTGCAAAGAGGCTGCGGCAGAGGCGTAAAACTCCCTGCTCAGTGCTCTGCTGTGAGAACATTCTGCAGCTCAGCAGCATTCAATCCCTTGGGCACTCGGAGTGACATCTATTTGCATCATTGCCTTTGCGTTCAACTCTAATGAAAACCTTCACAGGGAAAAACCAATAATAATGGTAATTAAAACAGAACAATTTAAAGAAGAGAATCTAGGCCCAATCCTATGCCTGCTGAATCAATAGCCAAACAACTGCTGACTCTAACAGCAGGGAGGTCTGGCCAGCTCTTGGTTACTCCTCATATTAAAGACATAACACAAGCACCTTCAACTCCCACTGGAATTGTATCAACAGCCTCTCTGCTGCCTGCTTATTTGATCTATCCAGTTACATTTTTCATTTTCATAATTTCACGTTTATTTGTAAGATCACTCCATTCCACGTGTCAGGGAGCCCACACAGAATCTAGGGTAGTCATGTAAAAGACCTACCCAGAAGCCATTCCCACTCATTTCCACCCAGTAATGCCAACCCCATCATGTAAAAAATCATGAGACTCCTGATTTCCCAGTCAAATTAACTCTCATTCATGATCTCCTGATAGAGAGATAAAATCTTGGGATTTTTCCTTCTGGCACATGTAGAGAGCACCAACCTGGTAATTCAATGGAGGGGAAGGGGCAGGGGTAGAAGGAAGAGGGGGGCAGATCGAGGGGAGGGAATGGGGCAGGGGCTCGAGTGAATGGGGCCCCGGGGCCAGGGCGAGTCATGCAACAGAGCCATGGGCAGGTAGGTAGGTAGGTAGGTAGGTGTGTGTGTGTGTGTGTGTGTGTGTGTGTGTGTCCCTCACTCCCAGGCCACAGCTGCCCCCCCAGCCCTGTTCCTGCCCCTCACTTCTGACCCACAGTATCCTGCATCCTGCCAGGGTATGTGGGGATCCCCCCTCCCCGGCTCCAACCCCCACCCCACACCCAAAGCCCCCCACACCTTCGCAAATAACGCCCGACACACACACTTTTAAAAATAGCATCTCATGATCTACATTCCAAATCTCTTGATTTTTAAGTTTGTTTCATGATTTTTGACATGATGGGGTTGGCAATACCGTCCACCAAATCTTTTTTCTCAGTCCTAGGCCAAAGCATGAGAAAAGAGAGAGATGCAGTCCTTAAAAAAACACAGGTCAATGGCAGGAGTGAATTACAGAAAAAGGACTGATTCTGTAAAGGGAGAGAAGCTCATCTCCATCCTCCAGATTTTAAATCAAAACACCTCAGTTGCTGCAACTGCTTTGCTTTCAAGTGGCCTTTGAAGACGGGCCTGAGCAGAGGAGAGGAATAACACTTGCATTTGTACTGCTCCTTCTTTTCTAACAGATCTTAGAGTGAAGCCTGGGATTGAGCACCATGCAGAAGAGCAAGGCTGGACAGCCTCTTTCCCATGATGGGTTTGTGCTTTGAGAGATGAGAGATGAGTTGGTAAAGGAATGCCAGAAAGGGGAAGGGGGGTCAGGTCCCCTCCCCCAGGGCTCCCTCAGCAAAGGGAGGAAGTGTATGTCCTGCTCTTTGTGTTACTGACACAGTCGGGTCTCACTTTTACTAAATTGCTATGCACCGCCCCCCTCTGTCTCTTTTCCTCTTCCCAGAGAAAATGGAGGGAGAGGGGTATTAGCCTGTATGGCTGAACACTGCAGTCAAAGACAGCAGTGCCGCATGGGCTGACAAGCAGTGGGAACCACCTGATTTATACAGATTGGGTGATCCACTGGGTCAAAGCACAGAAGGGGAAAGCTTAGGTCTTTTATGAACTATGGCTGGGTTTTCTAGAGAAACAAGCCCTGCATTTAAAAAAAGAAAGAAAAATATTAAAGTATGTCCCTGCTCCTATTTATGTTTAATTTCTGTTAAAGTGTGCAGCAATTTTTTTTTTATTGTAAGCAAAGAAAAAAAAGCCTTTTAGCCCTTTGAAGTGCATTTATGGGCAGAAAAGCAAAGGTTCAAGTGATGTTTTCTTGCTCAGCAAACAAGTGTTTTAGACTCCTATCTGCTGACTTCAGTGACTGGAGGATGGTTTTACTATATTGTAACCTTGTCAGTGATGCAGTGTCCACTCCAGCTCAGGGAAAAGCAACAGAGACCTGTATTTTTCCTCCTGTAGCAAAACAAAGTGACCATTAAATAAGTTGCATTTACAAGCCCAAATGTTGCCCTCAGCTACACCAGGACAAGCTACTTGCTCTGGAAGCCACTGAGGCACAAGGAGACCCCCACAACCCCATTTAGTTAGTCCTATGGAATCCAATGTCTTAAAAACTCCAGTTGAACTGGTGTTTAGTAAACCAGGATCTAGCAGTTGCAGTTCATACTTCTATAGTTCCTGGCACTTTAAAAGATCCCACATCACCTTGCACACTCACTAGGTGAAGGCAGTCCTGCACATAGCATTGCAGATAGGTCTCCTGTGGGACAGAACGTAGCCACAGCAAAAGATGCCAGTCAGTAGAAGCAGCTGCAGACACAGCCAAAAACAAAGACAGCTGCACTGGAAGAGATGAGGTAAAGAGATCCAGCCAAGTGCCTTTCCTTCCCCAGTACCCTTCTGGACTCTCCAGAAGTTTCTCCACCTGATCATCTTTTGGGGAATATTGCAAACAGAAGCCAGCCAGAGCCGTCCACAGTGCCTGGGACACTGTTCCATTATGGGTTAGCCCTTAGGCACCATAATCATAGAAAATGAGGTTTGGAAGGGACCTCAGGAGGTCATCTAGCCCAACCCCCTGCTCAAAGCAGGGCCACCCCCAACTATGTCATCCCAGCCAAGGCTTTATCTAGTTGGGTCTTAAAACCCTCTAAGGATGAAGATTACACTGCCTTTCTGGGAAACCCGTTCCAGTGCTTCACTATTCTCCTAGTGAGAACGTTTTTTTAATATCCAACTTAAACTTCCCTTGCTGCAACCTGAGATCATTGCCCCTTATTATATTACCTGCGACCACTGATGACAGTCTCGCTCCATCCTCTTTGAAACTACTCTTTAAGTAGGTGAAGGCTCCTATTAAATCCCCTCAGTCTTCTTTTCTCCAGATTAAATAAACCCAGTTCCCTCAGCTTCTCTTTACACGTCATGTTCCCCAACCCTCTAACCATTTTCATTGCCCTCCACTGGATTCTCTTCAATTTGTCCACATCCTTTCTGTAATGGGGGAGCCCAAAGCTGTACACAATACTCCAGATGTGGCTTCACTGGTGCCACATAGAGGGAAACAGTCACTTCCCTCAATCTGCTGGCAACACTCCTACCCATGCAGCCCAGTATGGTGTTAGCTTTCTTTACAAGACAGGCACTGTAGCAGGTTGATATTCTTTTAGCTAAGCCTGGGAACCAGCCTCCCCACTTTCCTACATCAAACTAAATAGAATAACGAAACATCAACAAGTCCCCACTCTTCACTTCAGTGTTGCCTTTCTTTTCAGCTTCCCTCCTCCCTAGCATCATCTCTCTGGGAGCTTTTAACTTTCTCCTGGGCCAGCCAATCACCAATCATCAGCTGGCTCAGCACTCCCAGGCAGGCAGGCTATTTCCTTCCAACCCCCTGCAGCTGGGTTCCAGCCCCTGAGCCATGTACCTTGTTACAGGCACACTGTTGGCTCATATTCAGCTTATTGTTCTCTGTAACCCCCAAGTCCTGTTCTGCAATCACTCTGAATCCTAGCCCTACCCTCCAGCATAAATAGTTCTCCATCCAACTTGATGCTATCTACAAACTTGCTGAAGGTTCATTCTAATTTAGTGGTCTCCAACCTTTTTATGGTGAAGATCACTTTTTGAAAGTAAAGGGCCCCCCAGGATCTACCCCCCCCCCCCCCCCCACCCCCTGGCAGTCAGATATTGCCAAGGTAAAAGCAATAGAGGACTTTTTAAAGGTAAGAATTTCCTTCCCTTCCCCTCCCTACTCAGAGGCACGACTCCTCCCCAGTTGGATCTGGCTGGGTGCTGCCTCTGAGCTGGGGCAGCACCTGGTCACCTAGCAGCCTGCCCACATGACCCCGGGAGGTGCTGCCACTGTAGAGGGAAGGACTGGGGCCCCCTGCAGCTCAGGGGCTGCTTGGGCTGCTGGCAGCTTGCCCCCCGGCTGTGTGCAGGCTCAGACTCTGACCAAAAAAAAGGATCAGGCCCCTCACCATAACATGATGGAAAAATTGAAATGATTTAGTCTTCAGGGTTTTATTCTGTGCCCCACTGTTTCAATTTAGGGGGCACAGAATAAAACCTTGGGGATTAAGTCCCCATCACATGTACAAGTGCCCATAGATTCCCATTGGATTGGGAGTTGTGGGCTTTGAGGTGCATCTGTGCCACAGTAGTAGCACTCCCTTAGGTGTGACCAAGAAGCACACAAGCCCGCCCACTCCCACAGTTCATGTACCAAAGCCAGCACAGCACAGATCCTGGCAGTTATGCCACTGCTCAGCAGCACTCTCAGGAGTCCAGAGGGGACAGTATTGACATACCTGTTGGGAGACATCCCAAACTCAGAGGCCAAAACCTCTTACTGCCAATGCAGCAACTATCATTAAAGTTCAGTTGCCTCTAGGAGCTATTCAGCAAGGCAAAGCAATGCTTCAGAACAGGCTTAGGGAAGAAACTGAATAATTCTGCCCCCAGAAAGGCAGAAAGTTATTCTGTGAGGCTGAATTTGGCTGTGATCCAATGATTTAAAATGTGGCACAGGATCTTCATGGGCTACAAGTAGCCAGGACATTTGTTTCATGTGCCTCACCTGAAAGATAGCCTGTCTAGAATCACAGAGTCCTACACAGGCACCCTGCTGCAGCATAGCTTAGCATTAATGTAGAGGGAAGAACTCCTCAGTACTGAACTAACCACTGACAGCATTTCCTGTAGCACCTAGGTTTCTATGGAGATTACTCAGCCAAAAAGGGATCACATCTAAGCCTGCTTCGCTAAGGATTTCTGGCAATATTATAGTTCATATCAGGCAAATTTCTTGTTTTGATAAAGGCTTCCCTGAGTTTTTAACCTCTGACTTTGGCATCTACCATCCCAACCAAGAAAAGAAGTCAAGTACTAGTAATAATTTGGCTGTGAGAGGCTGTGGAGAATAAAGCAAGAGTTTCAGTTGTTCTCAGACACCAATGGAAAGGCTGAGACAGGTAATGGTGGTGGTGGTGGGGAGGGGGTTCTGGAAAGCCAAGTAGGAGAAGGGAGTAGGATGCTCTTGCCAACATTTGTGATATCATTGTGAATCTTGTAGTGTTCTCCATAAAGTCCTCGCTCCTCAGTAAATTGGGTGAGGGTATTTTTATTTTATCTAACAAAACAATTTATTGTCTTCATGAATGAAGAAAGGCTCTAAAACATGGCCTGATAACACCTAGAAACCAAGGCAAATAAAAAGCAACAGACAAAGATTTTATATCTAGATCTAGATATATATAATTTTAAAATCTCATAATGTCTTGGGCCCTGACTCATAACTTGCAAAACCTTAAGGCTGCCACCACTGCTCATATTGTTATAAGACCAGGAGCTAAAGTGTAGAGCCTGGAGGGCTGTTCCTGGCTGTGGCACTGCACAACTTCTGTGTTATACTGGCTTCGCCATGAGTTGGATAGACTCTCTGATAGTTATGCCTGCTTACTGCGTTGCTCTTTGCTGCTGAAATGGGGAGAATTCTGGTAGGTCCTTGCTCCCTCTTTACAGGAGCAAAACATTAGAGCTGTGTGAAGCTTCGGTCCCCGATTCGATTTGGTGGAGATTAGGCCCGACTCAGTGGCCGAATCTCCGAATCTGAATCGAATCAGAGGACACTTTAATCTCTCCGAATCAAATCGGAACCCTCCAAATCAATTCAGAGAGATTCAGAAGGATTCGGACACAGACACAGCTTTAAATTATTTTTCTACATACCTCTAGGTAGCAGGGGCTCATGAATGCTGCAGTGCTAGGGTGCCTGGAGTGTCCCACAGAAGCATGGGGGGCTCCCCAGTGCGCTCGGCAGCCAACCCGGAAGTGGACCAGAAGCACTTCCGCTCTACTTCCAGGTCTCCTGGGAAGCATGCGGGGCGGGGGAGGGGTTCCCCCACGCCTCCCCAGCTGGGTGACTGATGTCTCCTAGATCTGGGGGGCACCCGGGGTCCCCCCACACCTGATTGCTGAGCTGGGGAGGCACAGGGGGAGGGAAGGGGGCCAGCACACTCCCTGGCAGACCCGGAAGTGGACTGGAACTACTTCCAGTCCACTTCTAGGTTCGCTGCCAAGCATGTGGAGGGCTCCCCCCCCCCGTGGGATGCTCCATGCACCCCAGCATTGTGGCACTCACCAGCTGTGCCTGCTACCTTAAGGTATGTAGAAAAAACTTTTAAAGCTGTGTCTATGTCCAAATCGCTGATTCTCCAAATCAGCATCGACTCTTCAGGTTCGGATTTGGCTGAATCGAATCAGGGACAGTGATCTGAATCGACAAATCAAATCACTGTCCCTGATTCAGGCTGAATCTGAATCGAATACAGCCAGTTTCGCATACACCTACAAAACATGCATCAACAACTGGACTGCCCTGTCTTCCCCCCTCCATGCTACTGTGGGAGAGGACTAGCACAAGTAGGGGTGGGTGAAAATAAGGAGATAGAAAGGGATTAATGCTGGGAATCAGAAAGGAGTTGGAGACAAAGAGAAATATAGAAAGTGAACTGAGGGATAGAAACTGGCAGATTTCAGTAACAAACAAAAATGGGGGCCAACTCCAGGAGAGAAATGGGCCACTACAGTGAAAATCTCCCTCCCCAGGAGAGAGAAGGGAAAATCCACCAGCAGTGAGAAAGGGAAAAAGTCTGATAACATCCTCACCCTGGTAAGGGAGAAGGGAAGACACCTCATGAAGATTCACTGGATTTTCACATGTTGAGATTAGTCTAAAAAATTCCCTGAGGGAGGTGGAATTGCCCATGGTTGCTTGAAGGCGATGTTTTGGAAATGAATGAGGGAAGTGCTATTAAGGGATGGACAAAATATCATCTTCCCATTTGTACAAAAAGTTTCTAGCTATACTTTGGAAACAAATGGGCTGCAGGAGAAACAGGTGGTATTTAAAAGTTGGCTTAGAAATATTTTATTCCAAGGACTGGTATCTCCTCTTGGCTGCTGGGGAAAGATATTATCTTAAAATAAAGTTGTAAGTGCTTGGCAAAATCACTTCTCAGCACACTTTGTGGGTGTCTGCTAAGAGATGTTTGAAGTCCTTTTGATATCACAGAGCACACTCTCCTTATTTCAATAGGCATAGGGGCTCTTGCTCTCAGGAACATTTGCCTGAGAGAAACTACAAATAACTAATTGACACACGAGCATCAAAATCTTTTCCAAAATCAATCAAATGTCAAAGGCAGGTCAAAACTGTGGGTGTTATTAAAATCAGGAACATCATGATTTCAGCACCTCCTAGGAATTTTTTCTGTGTTGTCCCACATTCTACAAATGCTAAGCTTTAATTCACTTGTGGTTTTTTTTAATGCATGTTGTACTAATATCAACATAATTATAGAGAAACAAACAACAAAACTACGGACAAGCAACAAACATATTGCAAAACAGTCTGGACTGCTTAGACCGCCTCCTCCCCACAATTCAGCTGCTGCATTATACTTCTTGTACATCTCTCACTTCCTTTAGATAAAGACATTCTTCCCATATCACATGAAATTCTTCAGCTTTATCATGAACCTTACAGATAGATTAGAGGCTCGTATGAAGCAATCCCTGCTATGTCAACATTACAGTCTTCAAGAAACAGAACACAAGAGCTTTCCCCCTTTAGGAGGATCAGTCTGCTTGCCTATACAAAGAGAACTGCAATCACTTGTTAAAAGGCTTCTTAGTTTTGAGCTGAAAATGTATCTCTAGCAAGTATCATTCAAACTCATCACGGTAACTTATTATTGCTTCTAGAATTGTTTTTGTGTGTGACCCTAAATGACTGAACTCGTTTAAAAATATCTCTTTTTTTCTATTGCAAAGCTATGATACTGATCACAGCATCCAACCAATTCAGTGCTGTCCTGGTTTCAATTCAGCCTTGCAAAATGTGTTGCTGAAAGAACAGAAGCTAAAGGTAGGAGTTCATTTATGCCCACACCTATTCAGTGAACTCCACTGAACTCCAGTGGATCTATTTAAATATGATGTGGTTCTGATTTCTGTTACTAATTGACCGGAGATGTGTTCCCCTGAAGTAGTCTGTCTGTATAACTGTATTTTTATAGCTCATCAAAGAGCACCTAAATCACAGTATAAATGTTCTTTTTACTATATTAGAGTAACAATTTACAATAACTAAGCACAAGTGTTTAAAATGAACCAAGGCAACTAAATGTTGCTCCTTCCCCTTGATGCAAATATTAAAATTGTGCAATTAAATCATCCAAAGTCAAGAAATAAGTGTCCAACAACAACAGTGAGAGAGCCAGGCTGGTCACAGGCCAGACTTCCTGTTCAGATTCTGCTTCCCTGGTTAAATATGTTGCTTATATACTGCTGTTTATGTAATAAAATGAATACTGTAAAATACATGGGCCGTGAAGCATGGCTGAATTCAAGCTTCTGGTAACTGTGCATTGTTAAAAGTTCCTCCCTCCTATCCTTGTTTAGAGGTCAGAAAATAAATCCTCTGTCTACCCACAGAAAAATACCTGCCTTGAAATCAAGAGGGGAAGGGGTTCTCATGTTTGGTTGCTTATTTAGCATTTTGTTTCCAACAATCAAGGATCTACTGCAGATTAGCCTAGTCTCCTTTTGCCAAATGTGTATCACATTCTCTTTATCTATGAGTTGTCTATTTATCACAAGCAAAAGTTTTCATTATATGTAATCTTGTCTGCAAAGGTCCAAGAGTGACACCTTCAGAGGTCCCCTGAAGCAGACTTCTAAGTTCCAGTCTACCACTTCCTTCTACAAAAAAAGGTTAGCAAAAGCACCTTTTTATTTTACTTTTCTTATTGTATCTTCCTTTTAGGACCAACTGGTTCCACTCTGCAGAGAGATCCATAACACTGATCCCAGTCCACACAAACTTGGTATTACTGTATTAAAATTGGTGCAGAGGTTGCTGAGGTTACATTCAGCAGAGAAAATATGTCAGTTGTCCATGAGTTTTCTCCATATTTTCTGGATCATCTTCTCATTGGCAGAAGTTGGGCCATGACAATTCTTTGTGTTGTGATACCACAGAGAAGGCTGGGCTGATGGATGGTTATTGCTCATATACCATGTGGATGAATCCTCCATTAGAGCAGAATAGATTAATGACCACTTGGGGCTTTCATGTATCTCTACTGTATGTGGTAGCTCACCAGCTGAGCCTGGGAATAGGCCCTTTCAGACCCAGACTCGTTATTCAGGGGGAGGAGGAAGAAAGGGAAGGCAGGGGTGGAATGATGTAAGAAAAAAAAGGTTTAGTTATATTTTGTCCTTTGATTAGCACTGTGTCTTACCAAAGAGCCCTTGTCTCTGCATCCCACTCCAAACTATTCTTCAAAGAATGCTAAAAAATCAGTGTCAACACCCATAAAACAGGAGCCTATTATATGAGCAGAGTAAAATCTCCAGCACTACACTTATCCCTTATGCATGGTTTCCTTGTGTAAGTCAAGAAGACACAAACATGGTCCTTCTAAACCATGTGTGAACATTTGACCCTCCCCTCCCCACAAAAAGAAAGCAAATAAAGCTCTGGTTCAGCTTGAGGCATCACTTACCTTTTTCATAGCCCTTTCTAGTCTTCCTTGAACTACCCAGAAACTAGTTAACTATGATAGCTATCTCAGCATATTAAATCAGAATAGAGTCTAATACTGGAGCGGCTGCATCTTGCATATCTCAGTTTATGGTGCCCTTCATCCCAAAGCCACTCACAAACTATGCAAATGTTTGCATTTCTAAAGGCTGAAATCCTGCAATTTTTCATTATTACAGCCAAGAAAATGACAGCTCTCTCCACTTCCACAGCATAGAAGTGCAAGACTTTGCTTTAATGCCAACAGTTGGATTTGGAGCTCCTATATCTGCTTCTGCCTTGAGTCATCTGTAAGTCATGGTGGCTTACTGATAGCATAGACTGGAAGTTGTGTGAACATCACTATGTCCCAGATTCTCAAAGATATTTAGATGCCTTCATACCTTGGAGGAGGTTGTTCTGTGTCCATAATCATGCTTATTATATTCCCGGAGACCATAGCATGTTGACCCAATGACTGAACAGTAAGACTCTCCAAAATGTTCTGGAACCAAACTAGTTCCAAAAACATCAGTGTGTGGGCCATAGAAACTAGCCCACTAACCTGACAACAGGAAGCAAACTTCTGGATGTCAGTACAGAGACAACAATCAGATTCATATCACAGGGCAGCGGATTCTCTCCTTCAGAAAAGGGTTGAGGATTACGACCCTTTTGATCCCCAAGTGTTATGTACATGGGCAACTGGTGCCTCCTGAGTCTGGGGGGGCACCAGCGGGGCACGACTGGGGGGTGCAGGGTGTCCCGCAGTGGCCAGGCGCTGAGTGCACCAATGGCACAGCAACGGCAGAAGTGCCAGCACTTTTCCTGGTGGAGCCAAATTCAAGGGGGGCACGAGCACTCTTCACCTATAGTTATGTGAAATGGAAAAGCCCTCTGTTGTTCTAATGCATTGTCCCTAAATGCCACAGCAAACTGTAGCAATATAGGCCATTACTGTGGTCGCTGAACACAACTCAGCATGGTCCATTTTCATAGTTTCATAGTTTCTAGGGTCGGAAGGGACCTGGGCAGATCATCTAGTCCGACCCCCTGCCACGGCAGGAAAGAGTACTGGGGGGCAAACGACCCCAGCAAGATGGTCATCTAACCTCCTCTTAAAAACCCCCAGGGTGGGAGCCTGCGCCACCTCACTTGGAAGCTGGTTCCAGACCCTAGCCGCTCTGACCGTGAAGTAGCGCCTCCTGATGTCCAACTTGAACCTTCCTTCCGCCAGCTTGTGACCGTTATTCCTGGTCACTCCTGGCGGCGCCTGGGGGAACAGGGACTCCCCCAGTGCCTGTTGATCCCCCCTGACTAGTTTATAGCAGGCCACAAGATCCCCCCTCAGCCTTCTCTTCTGGAGGCTGAACAGGTTCAGGTCCTGTAACCTTTCCTCATAGGACCTGCCCTGCTGTCCCTTGATCATGCAAGTGGCCCTCCTCTGGACCCTCTCGATGCTGTCCACATCCCTCTTAAAGTGCGGCTCCCAGAACTGGACGCAGTACTCCAGCTGCGGCCTGACCAGTGCCGCATAGAGGGGGAAGATCACCTCCTTGGTCCTGCTTGAAATGCATCTGTGGATGCACGACAAGGTACAGTTGGCCTTCCTAGCCGCCTCCCCACACTGCCGAGCCATGTTCATCTTGGAGTCAATAATGACTCCAAGATCCTTTTCCACCTCCGTGCTGACAAGAGGGGAGTTCCCCAGCCTGTAGGTATGGTGCCGGTTGTTCCTCCCCAGGTGCATCACCTTGCACTTGTCTGTGTTGAACCCCATCCTGTTCTCCTCCGCCCATCCTTGTAACCTGTCAAGGTCCGACTGTAGCCTGTTGCTCCCTTCTGTTGTGCCCACATCCCCCCACATCTTGGTATCATCAGCAAATTTGAACAGGGTGCTTTGCACCCCCTCATCCCCTCATTTTAGCCCACCTAGCTCAAATTTGTGAAATCAAGAAGACCTCAGGTAGTATAATGTACAGAGAGGAAGGGAGCAAAGGCCAGTCATTGGATGGAGAAAAAGCCTAACTAGAGAGGTCAACTCTAAGGCCTCAGAAGAGATAACAGAGATGGATGCCAGGGACTGGAGGAAGAAAGGTTATTTTTAATTAAAACACAACACAGAAAGAACCACAATATTGTTCTTGAGTGAGAACTATTTAAAGTAATAAACCATCACTATGGAAACAGGGAACTTTGCCAGAGAGAGGCAGGAAACTAAGTTTAACGAGAAGTACCTGAGGAATTCTCCATATGATAATATTATTAACAGCTCATATTGCTGTAGCACCTTTCAGACAAGAGGTGCCCAAACCTCTTTCTGTGCTCCATTTTGCTGGGAGTCAATTGACCTAGCACAGACATGCAGCCTCTTCTGCTAAAATGTAGCAGCCGATTGAGACTGCGCCCCAACACAGCACAAGCTGGGAGTGGGAAGTGAAAAAAAATACAGCATGCAATTGAAACTGCAAGGAGAATTTAAGGAGGTGAAATGAGCCAACTTGGAATTAGGCTAAAATGAATCCAAAGGGTTTGAAGCCCAACTATGTGTTATGTCAACTCCCAATCCTCTTCTAGATTTACTTCCAGGGACCGTTCTTTATGTTGAAATCCCTTAGGAAGCAAGGACTTAGCTATCTCAAAGACAACCAGTCTTTACCTTCATCTGAGTGAGCTATGCTCAGCTTCAGTGGAAATTATCTTTACCTGCTTATTCAAATTGGTTTATTTTAAAATAATTGACCTGTATGCATATAACAGCTTATTCAATTATCAGCATCTCTTCATGAGTTTGAGGAATCATGTCAGCCATGGATATTCCTACCTGGCTGCCAAAGAGGAGGAAGGCCAACTTGGGAGCTAGTTCATTCATTAAATGTTTGTCCTTTTGTGATAGTGTTGGAATGATGTTATAGCTATGATGGTCCAGGAAATATGCAAGAAGCAAGGATTTTTGTGAGTTATACCCTTTATTGGACCAACTTCCTTAGGTCTACATAGTGCCCCAAAACTTGTCTAAATCTCTCCCAACTATGCAGCTGGTCCAATAAAAGGTATCACACCCAAAGCCCCTGCCTGTCTTTTTGTGAGCTATTTTCATATTCGGTATTCCATGGCTGGCGCCAAACTTGGACGGTTTACATCTTCTCCACAGCACTTGCAGCCAAAGGGTACATATACACAGCTGCTTCATCTCTTTTTTTGTTGAACATTTCTCTGATGTAATTCCAGCCATGATCCAACATCCAGACAAAACCAAAATTGAAGGAAGGGTAGAAAATACAGAGGAGATGAACCCAAGGGCAAAGTGACATGAAAAAATTAGAGCAGTGGGGCTCCAGGCAATGAGATGAGATCAGACACCAGGAAAGGTGAAGGAAGCAGAGATGAGCAGAGCAAATACAAAAGGAGGGGAGGGACCAAACAGCTGCAGCCTTCAAATTAAAGGGAATTTATTTTTATCTCATCTTCATGAGGCTGTCCCAGTATTTCCTTCCATACAAAACAAACTCTGTTGCTAGTGCAAGGATGGGAAAGAGCTGGCAGCATTGGAAATAAGCCGGGGTTCAGGAGAGAATCTCCGTTTTAAATAGCAATCAACATTATGAAAGAGGTGTAGCATAGAAATGCAGTATAATTAATTAATGCTTATAGAACATTCAAATTCTCAGCTGGAGTAAAAGCTAAGTACGGTACTATCATCTCCTGGGCATATTTAAAGGTCAATACTTTCAAATTCAAGGGCCTGAAGTTCAGTAACTGATATCAGTATCAAAGTAATCAAAGCATCAAGGCTGGGTAATCAGAGGCAATGAATACTCAAGGGTCCAAATGAAGCTGGTGGAAATTGTGGGAGCTTGCTGCCTCTGAAAAGCAGGCCAGTTGTTTATTTATGGATGTAGGTGCTTAACTTTAGCCACTCAAATCTGAAACCTATGCCCGATGAGCAAGGCCAACTATCACAAAAGCTCTCTGGAGTCCACTCCCCATTGCAAAGCCTGTTGTTCATTCCATACTTTAGCAATTGAACTGAAATGATCAAACTACAGTACATAAAGGTATCTAACCAGACAGAGACTAATTTTAGCTCTTTTCAGAGGTTCAATAGGTCATTGCTTCATCCTAGGAGTTATTCCAAATTTTAGGGCAATGAGGAAATTGTTTACATTGGCCACTAGTAAGAGACCCTGGAAAAAAGGGAATTACAGGACTTCTGTTCTTTAACACTGAAAAGAAACCAAACTTGTCTAGACTGTTGCAAGCATGTGGCTGTCTTCCAGGTTTCTCCCATCTGAAGCAATAAGTAGGCTGGAAGTTCTCCAAAGTGGGGTTTGCAACACCCATAAAGATGCTTTTTGCCCCTGCACACTGGTTGGTATTAACTAGAAAATCTGACCTAGAAAGAATGGAAAAAGATTTCAGGACCAGGAAAAGTTCACAAAGTATCTCAGTATTTTCCTCACTTCCTTCCCAGTGGTATAGACTTAGAAATCTCTTGGATGCTTCTTCATTAGTTAAGCTTCTCCAAGGCAATGAATGTTTCTTTAGCCTCTTCTTTTTTAATGGTATCTCCTAGGGAAATGGCAGCTGGACCTCCAGTGAGGTTCCAAAAGCAGGGACAGGCCAAATGCCTACACTCCTCCAGCTTCGGAGCAAATCTACCCTGAGGAGCTTAAGTCTGCACACTGGGATGATTAATGAGAGGCTGGGATTGTGGTGGGTAAAGAGCTTCTGTAACGGATTTAAAAGTCATTCCAATAAAAGGTGCCAGAGGGGCAATCCTGGATATTGGAGTTTTCTGTTTATCCACAAACCAGATGCAACACAGTAGTAAGCCAGACTTTCCCCAGATTATCACACCAACATACCACAATGCTGACCAACAGCAATCACCGGTAGGCATAGAAACAGTGTTCAGTCATTGTGGCTTATTCTGTCCTTGCCTCTTTGCTGTGACTGGCAACAAAGGGGCTAATTAAAGTTAAGCGCTCAAGAATTGCCATACTGGATCAGAGCTGAGTTCTATCTAATCCACAACCCTGTCTCCAATACAGGCCAGCACCAATGCTTTAGAACAATCTATAAGAACCCCACAGGAACCAGATGTGAGATAAGTTATTCTCCCCTGTCTTGCAAATACACATTAGGTCTCATTTTTTGTTAAGAGACGGGGGCGCATCTACACATGCATTTGATCTGGGATCAGTTTAATCACGAGTAAACTACTTGCGAGTAAACGCTCCCAGGCAGGTGTCTACACTACAGGGAAGTAGGAACAGATTTGCTGCTAATGGGCACCTGTACACACCACGGGTTTTAATCCTCATTAAATTAAATAGATTTATAAAATTTAAATTAATTTATTTTGGAGCGTCACATCTTTGTTTGCCAGGTTTTTGAACGAATTAAGCCTTGAAGCATCACATATATGTCTAGATCTTCAAATGAATTAAGCCCAGTCCCTGGCCAGACCACAGGAGAGCAGGACAGTCCAGCACTGCCCCCCTGGCCCAGGGTCCCCCATCCACCCCATGCTCATTCCCTGCTACACAGCTGTGGAAGACAACCATGGAAGAAAAAAAAAATGTACAAGAAAAAAAAAGCAGAAGCAATTCAAAAGTGAAAGCAATCCAAAGGGGTGAAGTACAAAAAAGTTGCAATACCAACTGGTGGACAAAAAGGTTCATTACACGGCTTTGACTGCCTTTATGTTTTCAAGCAATGACTCCATGGACATGACACTAATTCCCAGTGAGCCAAACTAAACGTTGTCCAAGGAGTTTTAGTTTAATGCACCAGAAAGACTTTTAACGTGCTGGGAAATTCTGCTTGTGCAAACAGACATGCAGTTGCAGAGCATGAAAGAGCAAAAATCGTGGTGTGTACATATATGCCCAAAGGCAGCAAACTTCTTCCGTTTCCTGGGTCCCTGCAGTGGGCCACTGCCACCACCCAAGGGAGCTGTAGGCTGGGTAGGCACCCACCCTGGGTGCTAGCCTAGGGGCTGGCAGGGAGCACTAAGCTCACTAAGCTACATTACACCCTGCTTCTGGGGACTGCCTGCTGCTCGGGCTGGGGCAATGTCCCCCTACTCTGGCAGCAGGGAACTCCTGGCCCTGGCTCCCTGATCGGGGCAGGGGACTTGGAAAGAGCTGCAGGGGAGGGGTTAGCGCGCTGCTAGCTGCCCCACTTGTGGATCAGGGCAGGGGGCTGGGACCTGACCTACCCCACCCCTGCAGCTCTTTCCAAGCCCCATGTCTCAATCATCCAATCAGAACACAGGGCTGGGACCTGCCCTGACCAGGACAGTTCCCCAGCTTGTTCCTTGCCCAGCTCTGTGCTCATGGAGCTGAGTGGGGAATAAATTCCATAGCCTGTTCCCCAGCTAGCTCCATGCTCATGGAGCTAGGAGGGAACGAGGGTCCCCAACCCCCACTAGCAGGGAGCTCCCAGTGCCAACTCCGCACAATGGGGCCAGCGCCAGGAGACCCTTATCTACCAGCACCAGATCTGCAACTGCTGGGCGGTGCGGGGCAGGCACTGGGAGATATTTGTCTTCCAGCACCAGCTCCATGACTGTAGCACTGGTGCTGAGAGACCTCTATCTCCCAGTGCCAGCAGTTGTGCATCCCCAACCTCCCCAATCACAGTTTTGGAGTGGGGGGGGCTTGGAGCTCCCTGCTGTTGGGGCAGGGAGACGTAGTCCTCTCCCAGGCTCCAATAGCAGAGCACACCCTGGCAGCAGGCAGCTCCTGGGGGCAGGGAAAAATCTCCTGCCCCCAGCAGATGGCTGACCAGGAGCAGATTTACTCCATCAGTCATTTACACAAGTGCTACTGCATTGTTACTGAAAGTAATTTTGCTACTTGCACTTGAGGTAGCAAATTTACTCATGATTAGCAAGGTTTACTGCGTAGTAAGCATGTGCACATGTAGATGCACATGCTTACTTTTCAGTAAACTAAGCTACTACACAGTTAAGTGTCTTGTGTAGATGTTCCCAGGGACGTCCCAGCTCTACCTTCTCCAGATCATTCCATATTTTAAGCACTTTTATCACGTCCTCTCTTATTTCTCTTTGTACTAAGGTAAACCAGTTCTAGTCTTCTCTGTCTCCTCACCTGAAATTTCATTCAGTCCTCTTGTCATTCTTATCACCCCTCTTCAAACCCTTTCTAATTCTGCATGGATACATATCCACCAGAAACTGAGCTGAGACATCAAAGTCATTCCACAGAAGCCACCAGTCAGTCAGTAGATGGTAACAAGTTCTGGTTGCTACTGTGGCTATCAAATAGCTGGAGGTTTTATTCAAGTTTTTTTTTTTATCAGATCTAAAGTGAAACCATTAACTCTCCTCCCTAGTAGTCCTCACATCCCCCCAGGTTTTGCAGTCATCATCCGTTTTACACTTCAGTCTAGCTTTAGTTCAGAGCCCAGGGAGCCTTTTCCCAGCTAATACATGTTAAAATCAATTGAGCGTGAGGCTGTCCAGCTGCTGTGCTCAATGGGATGCCAGACAGTAGGCTAGCAGTTAACTGTCCAGATTTTATAGTCACAGTGAAGCAATCCATATAAATACCTGCTAGAGCCTGGAGTTCATTATATTCAGGATAAAACCCACTTTATTAAAGGCAACTGGATTTTTTAACTGTGTGTATTGTTTTTTTTTTACTTGTTTATCAAATGCTCTCAGCCACAAAAGGTGGCAGTAATAAGCTCTGAAGGACTGACTTAGGATGTGCTCACAGCACATAACATAACTTAGCTAGCTTTTGGGTGTTATCAACTTGCCTGTGGACTGTGGCTGGACAGGATGGGGTTACCCATCAATTGCTTCCTCAAATTGGCCACACAGGTTAGTTGTGTGGAATTGCTCCTCTTCCCAAAGAGTTCTCAAGCATGGATTCCTGCAAGGTGTCATTCTGTGACTGCCTCTATTTTACACATGGTTGGGGTGGGTAGAGTATCAGTGAGGAGGGGCATCATTTTCAAGTTTGCTGATGACACTCAAATGTGTATCTCAGCCAACTCAGTGTTGTTACTTCTATGTGAGGTTATTGCAGCGTGCTTGGCATGGAGTTACATCTTAAGAAACACTCAGCACCTAAAGTTGATGAACTGGGGCAGTTTGCTGGGAGTACATAACACCAGTGCTCTAGGCTTTGTGCTAGTGGCCCTTGTCTCTGGTTGAGACTTAAGGTGATGGGTATGTTCTGTAGACACTCAAGTTGGATCCCCCTGCTTATGAGAGAGAGTGGATGGCCAGCCAGGTATTCTCTGCTAGAGCTTCAGGACTTTGCAATTGATTTCTTCTTTCTCCTCTGGTCCAAAACAGCCCCTGCCTGTTCTGGGCAGTGTGCACAAAACAAATATTTAAGACAGGTTCTGGATAGGGCTCAGGGGAAGCTTCCCAAAATGCTGAAGGGAAGGAAAATGCTGAAAGGAGCTTCTGGAGATGGTTGGATCCTGGTCCCCCACCAGGATCCAACTATGACACAGAATAAACTTGCTCCTTGTCTCCTTGATACCATCTCAGTTGATTATGGGGTTGAGTTTATCACAGTGTCACAAAGTATTTTAGACAGCCTCTGCTACCCAGCAAGGAACACCTCACTACTCATTTCTTCACCAGGAAAGCCAACCTACAATAAAACCATGGTAGCTGCTGTAGGGCAGCCCCGAGCACATGCCCAGCACTGCTCTGAGATGGTTTGGGTGGCTACATTGCCTTCCTTCCAGTATCCAGTGCATGGGTAGTGGAAGCAAGTGGGAGCGGCATGCTTCAAGGCAGCACTCAGGGCTGCAGCCTGGAATTGGTGTAGACAAGACAAGGGTGGCTCATAGTGGGTCAGTGAATATTGTTATCCCCATCATGCAGATAGGGAAAGTAATTTAATGAGTTGCTAAAAAGATCACACAAGAAACTTTTGGCAGTGCTGAGTATAAGATTCACCTTCTTCTCAGACATGGTTAATACATTTTCTTTTAAACCTTTTGAGAAAAAGTAACCTTTTAAACAAGAACAACAATTTTTACCAACCTTTACCAATCTTTGAAAAGATTGCTTTAATGCTGCCGGGGGTTTACTGTATCATTAACTGTGCTTTCATGAGTCTGGAGTGTTAGATAGATTTAAATAATTTAAAAGATGCCTAAGATAAACAAAGAACCAGGATTAAAATCTGGTCATTCCCTTGGTAGGTGATCAAGGAAAACTTTGCTGTTTCCAGAAGTTGGGCTGAGGTGACTCAGGAGGACTTGTTCTGCCTTGAGGCAGTAGGGACCCAGTGACTCAACCTGGTGTAGAGGTCCTGTGTAGCTAAAGGTGACATTTTTTGGAGGAGATGTAAAGCAAAAGCTATGAGTGTTGACATTCCTCAGCACAGATTCTATGCCACCTTTCACAAGGGCAAGAGGTAGATTATATTTATGGTTTGCTTTTTTCAGTGGCAGGTAGGAAACAGAAATTATAAGAAAATACTCAGATTCTGGGCATACCTACCCTTACAGGAGAAAGGAGCCAGACACCATTTTATTCAACTGCTCTCATGCCCAGTGGCAAGGAAATATCAGTTGCTTTCTTAAATGAGCAGTTTGGCTTATACATACTCTATTTTCCTACTACTATATGTGGCTTGGTAGAGCTTGATCTTGTGAATTGCTGAGGAAAATGAAACTCAAACTGACTTGTCCAGGAACTCAGGTAGCTTTGTTTGTCTGAAGAGTTGGTTGTCAGGTTGGTTTCATGACTATAAGCAGGTCAAGCCAGCCTGGCAACAGAAATGGGGAATCAGAAAAAGCTCAGAGAGACAGTGGGTGTATCTACATGTGCATTTACTCCATCCTAGATTTACTGGGCATGTCTACACATGCATTTACACTGGCTTAAATTTACTGCGCAGTAAATTACTACACAGTAAATGGGAATAGACCAGTGTTTACACATGGAGGTGTTAAAGCACATTAATGCTGTGTTGACTGAACTGGGACTAAAGTTAGTTCCAAGTCAGTCCACACACACAGTGCTACTGTGCAGTACAGCATCTACACATGCGTTACTGTACAGTAACTAATTGGGCGTAAATTTGATACCTGCATGATGCAGGTAACAAATTTGTGCTCAAATCTGTGTAAATTGCCATATTTACTGTGCAGCACAGGTGTTCATGTGTAGAAGTGCACCCATACTGTACAGTAATTTCAATTACTGTGCAGTAAATGCACACATGTAGATGCGCCCATTGTGTAGTAAGTTACTGCACAGTAAGGGTTTTGGGGTAGGTATCTACATATGTGGGGTTTAAGGAGCAGATTTGCTCCCAGGTCCCTACATCCCTGCAATGGGACCCTGCTGCCACCAGGAGGAGTGTCAGGCTCCCCCTGGGTGCTAGCCCAGGGGCCGGCAGGGAGCACCAGACCAGGAGACAACTGACTCTTGGCCCCAGGAGGCTACTTACTGCTGGGGTGAGGACAATGTCTGATCAGGCACACAGGGCTTGGCAAGAGCTGCAGGGGTCCCAGGCCCCTGCCTGATCTGCCACTGCGGAAGCTAGCAGTTAGCTCGCAGCTAGCTGACCCACTGGCAGATCGGGGCAGGGGGCTGGGACCTACCCCAACCCTGCAGCTCTTTCCAATCCCCATGCATTGATCACCCGATCAGAGCACGGGGCTGGGACCCATCCCTGACCAGGACAGTTTCTGGCCAGCCCCAGGTTGTGCAGAGAAGTCTGCATGTGCAGCCCAGAGGTGACTGGGGACTGCCCAAAACAGGAGAGTCACCGGCCACCTCCAGGCTGCACTGC
Organism: Alligator sinensis; assembly: GCF_000455745.1. Taxonomy (NCBI): domain Eukaryota; kingdom Metazoa; phylum Chordata; order Crocodylia; family Alligatoridae; genus Alligator; species Alligator sinensis. Next base: position 1,970,814 of record NW_005842135.1, on the reverse strand, counting down.
TTCCCCACATAGCCTGGGGCTGGCTGGGAACTATTGCTGTGCAGGGAACTCCCAGTCCCTGCTCCATGATCACAATTGCAATCGCAGAGTGGGGGCTGGGAACAAGCTTCCAGCCTGTTCCCAACCGCAGCTCCATGATTGCAGGCTCCCCTGTCCCCACCAGTTGGGGACTCCCAGTACCGGCTCCTTGTTTGCAGGGCTCAGGTTGGGAGACCCTTATTTCCCAGTCTGAGGCCCGGGACCATGGAGCTGGTGCTGGGAGCTCCCTGCTGGTGAGGGCAGGGGAGCCTGCTGGCAGGGGCAGGGGAGATGCATTTCCCAGCAGCAGCCCCACAGTCATGGAGCCACTACTGGGACATAAGGGTCTCCCAGTCCAAGACCTGTGACTGTGGAGATCAGGCTGGGAGATAAGGGTCTCCCTGCTCCCTGATCGCAGTGGTGAAGCAAGAATTGGAGATAAGGCCTAGAGCTCCCTGCTGCCAGGGCAGGGAGACATAGTCCCTGCCTGGGCTCCTGTAGTGGAGCCCACCCTGGCACCAAGCAGCTCCCAGGGGTAGGGAGCTATCTCCTACCCCCTGGTGGATGGCTGACTGGGAGCAGATTTTGCTCCTGGTCAGGCATCTACATGAGCACTATGGCACCATTACTAATGAGTAAATTTGCTACTTGCATTTGCATAGCAAATTTACTTGGTATTAGGGAAGTTTACTGTGAAGTAAGCATGTGCACATATAGACACACATGCTTACTTCATAGTAAACTATGGTAATGTGAAGTTAAGTGTCTCCTGTAGATGCGCCTAGTCAATTTCATACCATAACCACTGTGGGGTAATCCACATGTACCTCCTGTAGTGGGACTATATAATCCCACCTTCCTCAAAAAGAAATATTGACTCATGCCATTGTCAAAACATACTGGTACAATCTCCCCCTGCTGGTCTACCTGTGTTCCTGGGATCCATCCACCACGGCATGCTGGGATTGAGCTAGAACAATTTAAAGAGAGGGCAAAAGGTTATTCTGCTATCAGTTCACACACACCTCCCACTATTCCAGCGCTGCTCCACTGCTGCCCCCTTGCTCTGGTGACATGCCCTTGGCACAGCATGGCATTAAATCTGAGAGCTACACCTCCCATGAGTTTGCTTTCTAAAAGTATCTTTTAGGCCATGTTTGGTGATGTGCAACTTCAAGTGACAGGACTCCTGCTATCTCAAGGTTTGATTCTGAAACAGACAATATAAGAGGGAGGAAAACGGTTAAAAATTTCATAGGAGACTTTTCTCCTGATACAGCATTCTGCTTACTCCCCCAGCAGCCAGGAAGAAGAGACAGCACTCCTTCTCTCCTCCCAGTGCGCACTATGATCGGCTTCTCTAATGAAGAGCAAATGTTTCTTCATCATTTCCAGTATATTCATCTTTTTAAACCTTCAGCTGCAGGCTCCCAACCAGCCAGCACAGAGGCTTCACATGCAATTAGCTCTTTCCCCATAGCCTGTATGTCATGGAAAACAGAACAGCTGCCAGAAGTAAGATCTTCCTGGAGGCCAGAAGTAGTGCCTCTTTTTTTAAACCACGTGTAATTTACACCATCTATCCAGTGAGAGAAAGGAATGCATAGAACAGGCAGTTATTCAATAATCCATGATCAACAATGTATTGCAACAACAAGCGTCAGTAAGGGGAACTGTGCAGGCTTCTAGGTGAAAACCTAGCCAATCTGCATAACCAGCTCAAGTCGACCTGCTGTTTAACCTCCCCTTCAGACACTCAACTTTGTGCTTTCAGAAAAACAGATATTGTTTTCAGTGTTTTATCTCCCAAGCATTTGGGAATTGCCTACCCAAGCCACAACTGAATGGTAAGATCTGACAGACCTGCTGAAGGTTTGTGAGCATTGTTTGAAATGTGAAACTGTCTCCTTCCTCCCAATCTATTGCTCCTGTATTCACAGAGACACCCCCATAGAACTGCCATTGCACTCTTGACCTTTGCTAAGCACAGGAGCTGGACAGGGCCAGCCTGCTAGCATGGCACTGAAGCCCTTATGGGAGATTTGCTAGCTCAGGAGATTAAGAATCTTCTCTCTCTGTGAGGTCATTAAGAGCTGCCAACAACCTCAAAACACAAAGTAGTGAGTTTGTACACTGTGCAGATAGAAAGGGAAAATCCAAAGGAGAAATAGGAGCATCAAGTGCTAGCTTTACAAGGCTTACTCTCTGCCCAACATGCACATTTAAGGCCCTATCCTGCCAACACTGTTAGAAACATGGTAGCAAAATGGTTAGGGCCTCCCAGTACCGATTCAGATGTGTGAGTTCAAGGGTGGAAACAAAATTAATTACTGTCTTTTGTCACCTTTGTGCCACCAGTCCTCAAACAGGAACAGTCAGGTCTGAAAACACAGTGAGCAAATGAACTGAACACCAAAGCTTGCAGGAGGACTGAAATTTTTATGGCGGCAAAAAACAAAAGCAAATAGATGTCCATACCCTTTGTCATGCCACAAATGGTTGCAACAAAAGGCAGCAATAAGTAGTCCTGCTTTGTTACTGCAGACATCTATTTCCTTTATGCCGGGAGAACACAGGCAGCACAGAGCTGCCCACACTCTCCAGCTGTCCTGGGCAGGCATTCTTGGGACTCGAGGGGCTGTCCTGCATGTCTTGGGAATGTCCATGCAGTTTTGGACCCCTTAAGCCATGGCAGAGCTTTCCTGATTTTTCCTACTTCCAGAGACATGCCTTGGAGATGGTTGGAGCCACATCTCTGGAAGTAAGGAACATGTTGCCCATTGTCCTGCAAGATCAATGCATGGGACAATGAGTGATATATGTTTCACCCAGTGAAATGGATCAGCTTGTAAGCATGCATCCCAGCTTTTCTACTTCATTTGGTGATATCTGTTTCTAACCCAAGACCTGCTGAAGGCTATACTAAAAGCTGATCTTCTCTGACTCAAATCCAAATGAGTACCAGGTTCTGTGGAGTACAGAGCCAACAATGGCTAATGCAATGCTGCCACATCATTCTCTTTTGGGTTTTGGGCTGCAGAAGCTGGCATGCCAAAAATGCACGAGCCTCATGGGCTAATAAGGCATGGGTGGACTTTTCACCATGACCTGAAAATGCATTAGCAAGAGCTTATCTTTAAACAAATGAGTAATCATGTTGATTGTAATGCTTGCATTTGCTCACATGCCTAAGGTACCTTCTTGCAACACTGGTGCCTAATTGCCTTTCCTTTGCCCAATAAAGCATTGCATTTCTTCACCTTCCTCTCATGTAGAGAAGCCAGGAGGATGTTGACTCCTCTTCCAGGAGAAATCCCTCTGCCAGGGAAGTTGCCTGGAAGGGGAGGTGCTGCAGAATCAGGAAAGAGCAGCAACTTCCCAGCCAGCTCTCATGAGGTTACAGGGCTGGGGAAATCCACAGCTATCTGTTCTGAGAAAGAGAGAGCACCCAAAGAGCTTGCTTCATATTAGTTCTACCTTGATAGCCACAACTTGGCCTTGAGAGAGAGAGAGAGAGAGAGAGGTGAAGCATTAGAAGTGAATTTTGCAAGCTGTATCTTACCTTAGCAAGTCGTGCAAGTCAAGGCTTAAAAAACAGTCTAACTGAATGCCTATGTGGAAAGTTACCTTTGGCACAATCACGATTGTATCGGGATTTCTTGTTAGTGATACTAGATCAGAGGAGAAGATCAGGTTCTGCCATATGGGCCCTCACCAGCACTGATCTTGCGGGAGAGGTCTGGGAAGGGAGAAGTGCACTGTTAAGATCTTATTGCTTAATTATACAAGGATCTACGACCAGGCAAGGAAGGGGCCGATGCCTAATAAGGATCTGCACTGTTCCTCAGCTCCTTCAGCAGCTCTGCTTGTTTGCCTCTTCACCAAAGAGCAAGGGAAGTACAGATATCAGAAGGAAATTTCTTCACAGACTAGGGGTTTCCCTCAGACATCTGTGGAAGTCTCTCTCAGGAAATCCTGTAGAGCTGTCAGGGTCTGGGTCACTGATACCACTGCCTTCCCCTTCAGACGATGGTTATTTGGAAACTTAGGTGAAATAAGTATGGGGTGGGGAACTCAGCTGCAAGGGAGGAGAGTTGTGTCTCAATGTAGTTCCTGGGGAACCTGTGTCAACATCACACTTACAGGAGTCCCAAGTCTCTATCTACATAGCATCCTTCTGCATAGAGCCCAATATATCCCTCATAGAATAACACCTTCATGGCCTTTGATGGCTGCCTCCATCAGTTCAAGAACACTATGAGGGAATATACGGTGGAGCTAGTCAGAATCATCTCTCAGTAATGTTGTCTTTGTAAAAGCTCAATATACTGGCAGACTCTTATCTCCTCTTCCACCTAACCCCAAAGGCCTTGCAAATTGCTTCCTTGGTCAGCAAAATGTCATCTTATTGATGATTCATGAAAAAGAATCAAAGCACAAACTTCACTGATAATTTTATCCACAGTTGAGAGTATGGAAAAATAATTAGAACTAGTTAAAAGAGAGAAGAAGAACTGAAGTACTATTGACCACGAAATGTTCTGTTGAAGCCTAGTACATGGATAAAGAGAAAAACCAAACCCACCACATGTCAGCTAAAGTAATAGACCTTTTCCATGAACATCCATACCTTCAGCCTGCTTTCTTCATTTACTCAGTGATGAATTTTTCTGGCTGATTATATCAACTCTTCCATCACAATCTTTGTGAGGGGGAAATTCAGTCTAACTCAATTCACCACAGGTAGTAAATCAGATACTACTTAAATAAAACAATCTGGGGAAAGAAGGCCTAAGCTGGCAGTTATCTGAAATGAGCAAATAAATCATATGAACACTTAATCCAATGAACTATGTCCTGTTTAATTGAATTGATATATTGAGTTCAAAGAATAGGGAGTATAGTGATAGAAGTTGCAATTTAAATATGCTCTCTAACTAAGGAGATTGAGGAAGCTGGTAACTGGGAGATGGTCCTTCAATTAAGTAGCTAGTTAAGCAGAGACAGACCAAGGGCCTGCAGAGGTTGCCTACTGCTCCACAACAAAGATAATTGTTTAGTTCTTCTCATTCACATATGCCTGTTTCTTCATCCTGGCAATCACCACATGGTATCAGGAATGGGGACTGAGAAAGAACTTGAAAGGATTTGAGATTCACCTGAAAGAGAAGTTGGAAACTGAGAGCAAGTGGAGCAACACAGTTGCATGGAAGGACAAGGACTACTTAAGTGATCTTTCTGCACAGTTACAGTCCAAGTAAATGGACAGTTGGTCATGGAAGTTTTGCAAACTCCACCTGCCTTCTGACATTGGGCAAGGTAGTGGAAAACTGGAGGGCATTCAGACAAAGGTTTGAGTGGTACCTAGCAACTGCAGAGGCAGAAGAGAAAAGTGACAGTCTTCTTCTTTCTTATTATAGGGGAGGAAGCCTAACTGTTTATAACATCTTTACCTTCAAGAAAGGTCAAAAAATTAAATCAAGTAAAATACTGTCCAAATCTGAGTAGTAATGCATTCCAAAAAAAGAATCAGAACCTTGACAGACAGATTTTTTAATGGGTAAACAAAAAGCAGAACAAAGTATAGCTCAGTATGTTATTGAACTAAAGAGACCGAGTAAAGTCATCTCAGAGGTGGAATTTTCCACTGGTAAGAAGCCACTTCACAGAGTTGAGGCTGGATCATCCCTATTCAATGATCCCATACAAATCCACTGTGTAACATCTTAGCAAAACTATGCAGCCAACCGTGACACAGCTACAAGACACAACACCCTACTCTGCCACAGGTAAAGCAGGGGAACCATGGAAGCCAAAGTCCTGCTACTGCAAAGCTTGTTAAAAAAATGCTTGAGAGATCTAAAAAATAGGGCCATACCCCCACCCACTATAGAGGAAGGATGAAAACCCCCACAGTTCATACTAATCAGAACATGGAGTAAAATTCCTTCTTGGCTTCAAATATGGCAATCAGTCTGACCCTGAGTAGAGGAGTAAGACTCTTGAGCCAGGAACCTCCAGGTTTAAGTCCCAGCAGGAGTGTTGACACTAGGGCTGTGCAAAATTCCACCTGCTGTGTCATTTTGAAGCTGTTTCAATGTGTTTTGAGCTTGAAACAGCAACATCAAAATGAAACAAAAGCCTTTGAAACAGCTTCAAAACAAAATAAGGGAACTCGAAATGTTTTGAAAGTTTTGAAACATTTCAAATTTCAAAGCCAGGCTTACTGGCCTCAACACCAGTCCCAGCCTGCAGCACCCACCTCCTGTCATCCAGCAGGCAGACTGGGGGCTCACCGGCACCCCCGGGATAGCTACGGGGGCTGTGCCGGAGTCCTCCCTGGGGTGCGGATCCCCGATCTGTCTGCCAGATGACAGACTGGCGCTGAGCACAGACCACACCCAGCGCTGGGAAGATCAGTGCTGCTGCTGGCAGATCAGGGACATGCACCCCTGGGAGGACTCCAGCACAGCCCCGGCAGCCCTCCCAGGGGTGCCGGTGGGCCCCTGATCTGCCTGCCAGCTGACAGGAGGCAGATGTTGCCACCTGGGGCCAGGGCAGATCAACTCATGTGAGGACCCACCACCACAATCCTGGGGCAGGGGAGGGTCCCCACACGAGCTGATCTGCCCGGGCCCTGAATCCTCCTTGACCCAGCTCTGGTACAGGCCTGGGGCAGATCAGCTTGTCCGGGGACCCGCCGCCCTGATCCCGGGGCAGGGGAGGGTCCTTACACGAGCTGATCTGCCCCAGGCCCCACATCCTTTTCTAGCCAACTCCAATAGGGGGCTGGGACAGATCAGCTCACGCGGGGACCCGCCACCCTGATCCCAGGTCCCCGCACAAGCTGATCTGTCCTGGCCCCAGGCAGCAACACCCAGCTCCTGTCAGCCACCAGGCAGATCAGGGGCCTGCCAGCACCCCTGGGAGGGCTGCGGGGGCTGTGTCAGAGTCCTCCTGGGCGTACATGCCCCTGATCTGCCTGCTGGGTGATGGGAGCTGGGTGCTGCCACCTGGGACCAGCAGCAGCACTGATATTCCTGATGCTGGGTGCAGGCTGTGCCCAGTGCTGGTTTGTAATCTGTCAGGCAGACTGGGGGCCTGCACCCCTGGGAGGACTTCAGCACAGCCCTCACAGCCCTCCCGGGTGTGCAGACAAGTCCCTGATCTGCCTGCCGGATGAGAGGAGCTGGGTACTGCTTCCTGGGACCAGTGGCAGCACTGATCTTCCCAGCACCAGTCCCAGGCAGCAGCACCCAGCTTCTCTCATCTGGCAGGCAGACTGGGGTCTTGTCCCCCAGGAGGACTCCAGCACAGCCCCTGCAGCCCTCCTGGTGGTGGTTTTCCTCCCATGGAAAACAGATGGGAAAACAGATGTGGGTGAGTCCCTGATCTGCCTGCTTGCTGCATTTTATGTTTCCCCATAATAACCTATGGGTGAAACATTGAAACAGCATCAAAATAACAAAACAGTTTCGATGAAACGAAATGAAACAGTGTTTTTCAAATTAAACAAAACTCAAAACGAAACACTGTTCCGTCGAATCATTGAAATGGAAATTGAATTGGAACAGTGCTATTTTGCACAGCCCTAGTTGACACACCCTAGTCAAAATCTCCAGCCTTGGCAGCAACCAGCACCTAATGCTTCAAAGAAGGCTAAAAACAAAATAAGATACTGATGTATGTAGCAGTAGGAAGGGAAAAAAAATCCCTCCCCAGTCTCATGTGGCAACCAGCAAAGCCCAGAAGCATAAGAAATACCCTCAACAGAACACAGCTATGCCTAGACCATTCCTGACCAATGCCTGATCAACCTTTTCTTCAATGCCTCTAATGAAGGTCTCCCACCAACACTCTATTCCACTACCTCTCTCTTTTAACAGCAAAGATGTTTATCCTTATCTCAAATGTAAAAACCTCAAGTACACAAAATTGACAATATACTAGAAGAATTTTATATAGATATGGCAAAATCAAGCCAAGTCAATGAGAGGGACCAGATTTTACCAATAGAAGAGGAAGGATTAATGATTTCATTTAAATTGGACACTGGAGTTCAGGTTCATATTTTGCCAGAGCATAAACGTAGGAAATTAAAACTGAAAACAAAAGTGAGTCCAACAAACATCAAAATAACTGTCTACCCAGAAACAAATATAGCAGCAAAAGGGTTGCATTGTAGGATCAAATATATATAAGGCCCATTCGTAACACCAATTTTGTATTGAGTAGCATGTGAGAAATTGAATCTCATTAAGTGTGTGCTTGCAGTACAAGAATACACAACCTTCGTGCCTCCTGATGATCCTCTTTTTTGTCACAGCCCAAAAGGGGACAGTCTTTTTGAGAAGAAAATAATTGTTCTCGAACACAAGAAGCATACATGTATGTCCCCATAGGAAGAAATGTACCTAGGGACACAAATGTAAATACTATCATAGTGAAAGAGGAAATCAGCCTCAGTGGTCTGTACCTAATGAACTTGTCCTATGTGGAGAAGCAGAGCTGCCAAAAGTGCAAGTCAGTTAGATCCCAGTATAAGGACTCAAGACTATCAAGACTTGAAGGAAAAATTTACTATGGAAAACAAATCAGAAACTGGATCCGATACCTTGTTGGTCTGAGAAGGAAGCGTAACTTTCTGAAAGACTCTCAGACTTGTTAAAAGAGCTGCAGAAAAGGGGAATAGGAAAGTAAGTGGTAAAGACTCACGAGAATCAAGTGTTAGCAACCTCTCCTATGTAGATGGGTGTTAATTGATTTTTGTGTTAATTTATTTTGTACCTATTGTTAAGAAGGAAGATGTAGTGATATAAACTGTAATTTAAAGATGCTCCCTAACTAAGGAGACTGAAGAAGTTGGCAGTTGGGAGCTGGTCCCTCAGTTACGTAGCTTGCTAGCCAGAGACAGACCAAAGGTCTGCAGAGGTTGTCTACTGCTCTATAATAAAGTTCATTATTTTTCTTATCCATACATACCTGTGTTTATTGAAGCCAGTCATCA
>NW_005842135.1:1951573-1961758 GCF_000455745.1 Alligator sinensis | reverse complement strand
AGGAATGTGGGCAAGGGTATCATAAGTACAATGGTGAACAGGAGACACACACAGAAATCAAAACATCCTTCTTTTCTATCCCTTTCACGGATCAGCCGTACCTAACACCAAGCCTAAAGGGACAGATGTTCAAAAATCTCTATACATGATTGTACACATGATACATGATAACCCTGAAAGCTCAGATTAAAACCTGGATCAATAAGTAATACAATCATTAGAAGGTAAAACTGATGAGGAACCACAGTGCTCTGACAAGTCCCTTCAAATAAGATATAACATTGCTGCAATCAGATTCTCGCTGGTCTGTCTAATCACTATGCCTGACCAGACCTCCACCATCTTGAAATATGCCTTCTCCAGCTCCATTCATAGACAGATTTAATAGATTTCTAGTGTCAGAAGGGACTTATTAGATCATTGAGTCCGATGTTCTGGGCAGGAAAGAGCGCTGGGGTCAAGTAACCCCAGCCAGCTGATTGTCTAATCTCCTTTTGAACACCTCCAAGGTAGGGGAAAGCACCACCTCCCTTGGAAGCCCAACACCTCCCTTGAAAGAATGACTTCTTACTCAACAGATAACTTAGAAACCTTGAATGCCTTGAGTAGACAGATTGTTTTCTTCTTTGCCTGTGGCCTTTCCTCTTTACTCTCTACCCTGTTTGCTCACTGTGTGGTATTGATATCATGTGTCAGCTAAGTCAACTTACTGATTTGCTTTGTCCCCCCCAAGTGTGTGTGAATACTTGGCAAAGTCTGTTTGGCTTGGTAGGCAGATGGGCATGCAAAAATCAGAGATTAAAGCATTTTTGCAATGCAGAGCAGCCCTTCTACTCCCAGGCATGAATTAGTATGTGTATGTCTTCCCTGACCTGCGGACAGAAGGCCAGGCAAGCTCTGGCATATTTTCCCTCCTCTGGTACCTGACTCTGCTTTCACTGCAACTCACATATTCTCTATTGGCTGAAGAGGTGAGATCTGGTGAAGGGGCCTTCCCAGGTTCAGTCTCCAGGCAGCAACTGTCAGGTCTGTATACCACAATGAGCGAACACAGCTGAACACCAAAGCTTGCAGGAGGACTGAAAGGACAAGTTGGAGGCAGCAAGTTGTTCCCACAAAATAATTTCCCAGAAACCACAAACTTGCTTTTCAGCAGCCAAAAAGACTCAATTTCAAGCCAATTCCCCTTCAATATTTCCTGCCTCCTCTCCCTCTCTCCCTTTTGCGGCCTTCCTGGGGCACTGGAGTGGGGATCTTCCATTAATACAAGTAATTATTGCACACTTAATATGTTTTCTTCCACTGTAGCTCTGCTGGCAGCAGTGGAATTTTATATTTTCTTAGTCTTGTTTTGTTTCCTTAAAAAAAACCAGATACAAATTCAAAACCCTGCCTGAGTGCAACAGCCCATCAGGCTGGTGTGGTTAAGGCACACCACTCTCTGTGGCCAGTGGCACACAAGGAAATGATGTGGCAGCATCATATCCAGCCCCAACCTAAATAACCAGGTACCTACTCAGAGCTGGGTCAACTGGGAGCTGCTTTCAACATGAGTCTAGAGTAAGACTTCAAACTACTGCCTTCTGTAGCTAAGTGTAGACAGTCAAAAAGCCAGAGGCTGAATCAATTCAGTCTTTCCAGGTTAATGTAAACTGCACAGATAAGACTGAAACAGAAGTGAACAGACATTTACCTTTGATTCAGGAAATGGAGCCACATGCCTGCAGTGGCTCAGGCCAGAAGCCAGGGGGTGCTAGAACATGGCTCTCTGGGATATAGCCAGCATGGGCTGTGTGTGTTTGCTTCCTCTTCCTGCTACCCCCAAGGTTTCTGGGATTTGCAGTCCAAAATTACAGCAGCAGGACTCTGCAGAGTTGCTCATCAAGTTCTCTTCTAGCTTCCAGGAACCTCTGGGATTTGTAGTTCACAGTCACAGCCAGCAGTAAATCTGAGCAGGGGAAGGGGTGCTAAACCCTCCTACCTGGCCCCAAACTCCAGCCAGGGTTTGCCTTGGGGGAGCAGTCCCCCCACTGTAGACTGGGCTGCATCCCCAGTGAGGCTTGCCCCTGGTGCCACACTCCCTTGTCAGCCAGGCCTAACTGCTCTAGCTAGGGAGCAGAGGGGCGGGGTCAGCCCTGCTCTCTAGAGCAGACAGCCCAGCCCAGCTCAGCTCAGGGCTGGAAAGCACGCTGGAATGCTGAGAGACTGATTTAACTTGAACCAGGAAGGGAAATATAGCAGGATGCATTAACTCATCTACAGTACCACTGTGCCCCACAGAACGAAAACAATGTGCCCTATGATAACTCAGTGTGTAAAGCTAGGTTTTCTTTAATCAAATTCTTATATGTCTGAGATGCCAAATAGATTCAAAGCAAGTCAATACTGAAATAGAAATTGCAGGTGGCGATGAACTGGTGTGTAGGCTCCAGCAAGAATTCTGGGGACCTGAGTGGTAGGGGTGTGTGAAATGGACTGTATTCCATTTGGATTTGGATTTGGCCCAAATCGGGGACAGTGATTCGATTCGTTGATTCAGATCACTGTCCCCGATTCAATTCGGCTGAATCTGAAGATTCGATGCCGATTCAGAGAATCAGACATAGACACGGCTTTAAATGTTTTTTCTACATATTTTGAGATACCAGGCACGGCTCATAAACACTGCAATGCTGGGGCAGATGGAGCGTGCCACAGGAGCGCAGGCCCCCCCCCACGTGCTCAGTGAGAAACCTGGAAGTACTTCCAGTCCACTTCTGGGTCTGCTGGGGTGTGCGCCAAGGTCCCCCCGTCCCCCCCATCCCCCCCCAGCTTGGCAATCGGCCATGGGGGGACCCTGGGTGCCTCCCCCCCAGACCCAGGAGGCATCAGTCGCCGAGCCAGGGGGGTGCAGGGGCCCCCCCTCACGCTCCCCAGCGGACCTGGAAGTGGACCAGAAGTGCTTCTGATCCACTTCCAGGTCTGCTGCTGACTGCGCTGGGGAGCCCCCCATGCTTCTGTGGGACACTCCATGCACCCCAGCATCACAGTGATCACAAGCCCTGCCTCCTAAAGGTATGCAGAAAAAACATGTAAAGCTGTGTCTATGTCTGAATCGCCAAATCTTTCTAAATCTCTCCGAATCAATTCGGAGGGTTCCGATTCGATGAAAGGTCCTCCGATTTGATTTGGATTTGGGAGATTCGGCCACCAAATTGGGCCGAATCTCCACTGAATCAAATCAGAGACTGAAGCTTCTCACAGCCCTACTGTGTGGCTCTTTCTAGTTGTCTTTCACAATTCCCTATGAAGTGAGGCAGTATCAGCCCTGGTTTACAGGCAAAGAAGCTGTGTTTTAAGGGCACGTCAGGTCAGCAGTAGAAGGCAGTGACAGCGGTAGAAGGCAGAACTCTAGAATCACTAGAATGTGGTCGTGTGCACAACCCACTAGCTCACACTGCCTCTCAAATGACTAAAGCAGTTGTGCCCAACCTTTCGGACCTGCAGGCTGGGTGAGCAATATGAGGCTAGTTCATGGGCCAGATTCAGCATGGGGGTAATGTATGGGGTTGGTCCATGGGTGTTATCTGGCATGTTGGCTTGGCCCTGCATACCAGATCTGACTGTATGTAGGGTTGCCCCCCACAAGACCAAATATGGCTGCAGAGTGACTCCATGCCTAATCAGACTCTAGTGCAATCTAGCACAAAAGGTCACATCATGTGGCCCAAAGGACTCCTCACACCATGGTTCCAGAAATTTGACAACCAGGGAGCAGCAGCAGAGTGGGTCATGCTCTTAAGAAGATACCCAGCACCAAAGAGATCAAAGATGTCCATGTAAACTTACTTACCATGAACACTTATTAGGTATCAACTTCTGTATTTTCCTTCTGGCATTTAGCCTGAGACTCCTGGAGAGGCAGCTATTGTTTGAAATGCCTTGAAGGTCACTACAACGTCACATTGGTTGACTGCAATTCAATCAATGAATTGCAGTGAATTCCAGGAAAGATCCTGGAAAAAACGAATCCTGGAAAAAGTAAAGGAAACCAATGAATTCCAGGAAAGATCCTGGAAAAAATCATCACGGAAAACATTACCAACAAACATCCTAACAGAAGGAAATATTTTGAGAGACAACCAACATGGCTTCGTGGTGGATAGATCTTGTTTGACCAACCTGATTTCTTTCTATGACCAGGCGACGCATCATCTGGACAAAGGAGAATAGGTGAATATCATATTCTTGGACTTCAAAAAAGCCTTTGACCTGGTGTCCCATGATGTCCTCATGGAAAAATCTGGGGAATTGTGGCCTAGACAATTTGACATTCTGATGGCTGGGGAACTGGCTCCGTGGATAGAGCCAGAGAGTGATAGTTGATGGAACCAAATCAACTTGGCGCACTGTAACCAGTGGCATCCCCCAGGACTCCATTCCGAGACCTGTAGTCTTCAATGTGTTTATAAATGATCTGGACTTGGGTGTTATAAGTGGACTAGCTAAGTTTCTTGATGACACCAAACTATAGGGAAGTGCAGCCACCCTAGAGGATAGGCTGGTAATCCAGGCTAACCTTGACAGGCTTACAAGGTGGGCAGATCAAAACCTGACGGCATTTAATGCCAAGAAATGCAAGGTGCTTTACCTTGGGAGAAAGAACCCACACCACACTTACAGGCTCGGCAGGGGTACACTGGCTAACACCATGTCTGAAAGAAACTTGGGGGTCATGACTGACCACAAGATGAACATGAGCCACCAATGCAAGGCCACAGCTGGCAAAGCAAACAAAACTCTGGCATGCATTTTCTGATGCATCTCAAACAAGACCCAGGAAATCATCCTCCCACTTTACTCGGCCTTGGTGAGACCACAGCTGGAATACTGTGTCCAGTTCTGGGCTCCACAATTCAGAAAGGATGTGGAGAAGCTCAAGAGAGTCCAGAGGAGAGCCACATGAATTATTAGAGGACAAGAGAGCAGGCCTTATGAGGAGAGGCTGAGAGACATGGGACTCTTCAGCTTGGAAAAGTGCAGGCTCAGGGGTGATTTGGTGGCAGCCTATAAGTATATAAGGGGTGTGCACTGGGAACTGGGAGAATATCTGTTCACCAGAGCATCCCATGGGAAGACTAGGTCCAACAGTCAAACTCTTGGAAGACTGTTTTAGGCTGGACATAATGAAAAACTTCTTTACTGTCTGAGTCCCCAGGGCCTGGAATAGACGCCCCCAGAAGTGGTGCAGGCACCTACTCTGGATTCCTTTAAGAAACACTTGGATGCCTATCTTGCTGGGATCATTTGACCCCTGCTGACTGCCTGCCTTTTGGGCAGAGGGCTGGACTTGACGATCTTGCGTGGTCCCTTCCAACCCTAATGTCTATGAAATTTATGAAATTAAGCAAGGGTCCCTTGTATCAGATCTGTGATGTGAGAGAGTATTTCTCAATTCTGAAAGACAGTGTGCGAATATAGCAGTAAATTCCCCCCCATGTGACTTAATGCAGTGGGTTGGGTGGGTGGGGGGGGGGGGGGGGGGCCGGGAGGGGCTGGTTTTTTGTTTTGTTTTAATAGGTATCAATTTAGTATTTAGTCAGCTATGACCATGACAGACTAGTCCAAGCATAATTGACTGTATATAACCCGTCCCTGCCCCAACCCTTAGTCAATTCAATGTATAAAAAACACTTGTTAGCTTCCTGTTTGCCTGCTCTATAAAATGTTCAAACATGTTCTGGGCAAAGCCTAAGTGAAACTTTATTTTGTGTCACTTGGCCATAGCAAAGCAATGCACTGCACCACAAAATGAATTCTGGCACAAAAGGCTCTTGAATCACTATGGACGAACAGCAGAACAGAACAGATACTGCCAACCACTGCAGAATGCCAGCTGAAAGACACCTACAACTTCTGAGATCATTTGAGATATGACATTCACTTACCTGTCAGACAGTCACTGCCTTGACACATAATTGGATACCACAGTAATGCCAACTGTCGTGAAACCATCGCAAGACTCAGGATTTCAAAGTCAAAATAACTCTGACTTGCAATCTCCTGATCGAACCCTCCAATCTTCAGATTTTCCCAGCTGGTAAGTGGATGGAAAGGGCAGGGGAGAGGGAAGGAGTAGGGGGGAGATCGAGGACCTTGCTGTGAGGGAGAGAGTGGGGCAGGAGCAGGGGCTGGGGTGAATGGGGCCCTGGGGCTGGGGCAGGTCATCCAGAGGCATGGAGGAGGGACAGAACTCCCCATACCAGTGCACACCCCTGGGGGAGGCATGGGGGCATGTGACCCCCATGAGGCAGAGACAGGCTGCCCACTGTGGGCTGGGGCTCTGCGCCCTGCTGCCTTGCCCCAGGAGCTTAGCCATACAATGCCATTGCTGCTCACCAGGTGGGCAGGGGACATAGGGTGCATTGGCCGCACAGCACATCCCCTGCCTACCTGGCAGCAGGAGGCACACTGGGGTTGTGCAGTTGACCTCCCGGGGCAAAGGCAGCAGGGGAACCACAGCAGCCCAATGTCCTGCTTCTATAGAACATTGTCAATATACACTCAAAAAAGATCCCAAGTAGAGGCCACGCCCCCCAGTACAGATGAAGGCAAAACCCCCCACTGTCCACACCAACCTGGCCATGGGGTAAAATTCCTTCCTAACCTCAGATTGGTCTGACCCTGAGTAGAATGGCAAGACCCTCTAGCCAGGGATCTCTGGCTTTACTTCCAGCAGGAGCATTGGCACACCCCAGTCAAAGTCCCCAGTCTTGGCTGTAGCCAACACCCAATGCCTCTAGAAAGGCTTAAAACACCTTGACAAATGCAACAGAAAGGGAGGGATGGGGGACAACAAGCAAAGCCCGGATACATGGGAAATGCCCTTGGTAGAACATAGGCACAGCTACCCTAGATCATCCCTGACCAGTGTCTGTCCAACCTCTTCTTGAACAGCTCCAGTGATGGCAAGTCCATAACTTCCCTAGACAGTCTATTCCTTTGTCTTACTGTTTTAACAGCAAATAAGTTTTTCTAGATATCCAATCCAACTGCACTCCAATTTCTAGCAGCTGGTTTTTAGAAAAAAGGCATGTCATATGCAAGAAAAATATATGTTAAACTCACTGCTTATGGTGTCATGTATTTAGAAACAACGGGGAGGATTCAGACAAAAGATAGATGTCAGTGCTCCAACAGTATTCCAGACACAGAAAACATTTACACATGTAGGCATGTGACAGAAGTGTATGGGTGTGGCATCCTTCCTGATGGACACTTTGGAATTCCCCCAAATTAAACATGGCAAGATGGGAAATGTCAAGTTAAATGTAGGAACAAAACAAACACTTTCATCACTCATAGATCTTTAGGTCTGAAGGAATCACTGTGATACTTCAGTGTGACCTCCTGTGCAACCAAGGCCAGTAGGACTTCTTTGAATTAATATTTGCTTCAAGTGCAATAGCTGTGGTTGTACTAAAGCAATAACAACTAACCTAGCCATTCCCACAGGCCAGATCAGCGGCATGGAGCCAGTCCATGGGCTGGATCTGGGAAGCAGGATTGGTCCGTAGCTAGATTTGGTGTCCAGGCCAGTTCATGGGCTCGATACAGTGAGCAAGGCCATGTCATATGACCCAGAAATTTGGTGGCAGAGGACTGTTGGCAGCATTAACAGCCACCACTCCCCTGCTGCCAAATTTCTAGACTCCTGGGGAGCCTGTTGCCAGCTTTGGCCATGTTCAAGGGGCCTAGGCGAAGCTGAAGAAATGTGGCTAAGTAGAATACCCCAAAACCTCTTTCTGAGTGACCGCAGAATTAACCTTTGCATACATGAGAACCAACTTGGTCAGCAAAATAAAGAAAGCAATCAACATGTCCAGCTAAACCAGTAATGAGATCCAATTAAACAGGGTACAAGGCCTTAAATTAGATGATCCAAATATACTATATCATAGGTTTAGCTTAATGATTAGAGAAACCAAATCTACGTAGATGCTGTTTTGCTATATCTATATTCTCAGTTAAGTTGTAAAAACAAAGTAGTCTTGTCAGAGAAAACAGTAAACTAAGGTGAAAAAGAAAGAGGACAGTGTTGCACAGCATTGCAGTGTTAAAGGAAATGAGGTAAGAAACTTTCCCTTTTACTTTTCCAAGGACATAAATCCCAACTAACTGACATCTTACAAGTCTACTGGTTCAGTCCAATTCCAAGAGTTTCAGTGAAACAAAATGAAATAAAACCAATGAGATAAAATTTATTAGAATATTTAAAATGAGCCATCTATAAAACACAGGGCACAGGTTGGAGGGAAATTCAGAGAGCTCAGCAAATTCAAGAAGACCTGCTGCTAATCTGCATGCCCCCCACTTTGAATCTCCCCAGCTGGGGTGGGGAAGGACATACTATTATGGGCAGCCACATAGACTTTAGGCTAAATGTTTGTTTTTCTGTTTGGGGTATAATAAAAGATTAGGGTTAGGCTGTAGACCTATCCTTTGAGTCTTTTATCAGTAGCAAACCCACAAGTTTACCTGTAATCCAAGTAACAAGCTCTGTGGGCCAAAAGACCCTGTGCTGGATTGGTCCAGCAGGCCATAGGTTGAGCACCACTGTTATTTACTATTTCCCCTTTTTTGTCCTTGGCAAACTTTATCAGTAGCAATTTTATATCACCGAAGTCATTAAAAAAAATAATACTCTAGTAAGAGCTGCTGGATCCGCAAGATCACTAGACACACACCCACTCACTAATGATTCCCCATTTATAATTACAATCTGAGACCTATCAGTCAGTAGTTTTTCTATTTAAAGTCTCACGTTGTTTCTGTATCACTATAGGTTTTTAATCAAAATGCTATAGTTACCCAGCCTAAGTATAAACAGTAGGGCTGTGTGAAGCTTCAGGTCGTGATTTGATTCGGAGGAGATTTGGCCTAATTTGGTGGCTGACTCTCTGCATCGAATCAGGAGACCAATAAAAAGGTCTGAATTGATTCAAAGCATTCCAAATCTTCAGAAAAGATTCGGAGAGCTTCAGTGATTCGGGTAGTCCTCGGTGGCTGCGGCAGGGAGCTACAGCTAGATTTGGAGCTGCTAAGTAGGGGCTCAGGGGAGGGGGAAGGGAAGCATGGGGGGACCCCTGCCAGCCCCCAGCCCCTGCCTGCTCCCCCAGCCCCTGGCACTTTTTTCCCCAAGTGCCAGGAGCTTTTTCAAAGTGCAGGCCGGGCAGCCATTGCCAGGCTGGAAGAGTGGGTGGGGGACGGGCCTGGGTGATTCGGAGATTCAGCAGCAGCCAAGTCTCTGAATTAGATTCAGCCAAATCAATTTGGGACAGTGATTTGATTTGGTGATTTCAATCACTGTCCCCCGAATCATCCGAATCTGAAGCGAATACTAGCCACTTCGCACAGGCCTAATAAACAGTATTTTCACATCTTTATCTCTGTCAACCAAACTTGTAATTAATCAAGAAATAAGAAATCTAGTCTGAGAAGATCTATTTTCTGTTAAGCTATATTGATCACTAATTATGTGAATAATTAATATGACAATGATGGTATCCTTTTAATTCCTTATTAAATTGAATTGTGTATCAGCTATTTTATTATTTTGTCTAGGATTGGAGGTCAGGCCACTAAGTCTGTGACTAGTTATGTCATTCTCTGCGCCTATTATATATGGTATAGATGTGTTTTAGGGAACTGTCTTCTAGTCCTTGGGAACTACTCCAGGATTTCAAAATATATTTAAAATAAATCCATACTGCTTGGGCCTGTAGGGGGGCTGTTAGGAAAGCTAAGGCGGACATAGAGCTAGGACTAGCGTCCAAGATCAAGGATAATAAAAAGTCCTTTTTCAAATATATAGGGAGGATGAAGAAGGCGCCAGGGAATGTGGGGCCCCTGCAAGATACGCTGGGCAATCTGGTGGTCGCGCCAGAAGAGAAGGCAGACATCTTCAACAAATTCTTCACCTCCGTTTTCTTGGGCAGGGACTGGGACTCCCCCACCATGATTCAAGATGGACTTGAGGGGAACGCCCCAAGACCTAAGGTTGAGGAGGACCGGGTTAGAGTGCTTCTGGAGGGGCTGGACGTGTTCAAGTCAGCAGGTCCAGATGCTCTCCACCCCAAGGTGTTGGGGGAGCTAGCAGGGGATATTGCAGGGCCCTTGGCACGGCTTTACGAGCGCTCGTGGTGC
>NW_005842135.1:1946927-1950710 GCF_000455745.1 Alligator sinensis | reverse complement strand
CGGGGACAGCAGGGCAGACCCTACAATGAGAGGCTATGGGACCTGAACCTGTTCAGCCTTCACAAGAGAAGGCTGAGGGGGGACCTTGTGACCATCTATAAACTCACTAGGGGGGACCAGAAGGGTTTGGGGGAGACCTTGTTTCCCCCAGCGCCCCCCAGGATAACAAGAAATAACGGCCACAAGTTGTTGGAGAGTAGGTTCAGATTAGACATCTGTAGGAACTACTTCACAGTCAGGGCGGCTAGGATCTGGAACCAACTTCCAAGGGAAGTGGTGCTGGCTCCTACCCTGGGGGTCTTTAAGAAGTGGCTCGATGCCTACATGGCTGGGGTCACTTGAGCCCAATTTCTCTCCTGCCCAGGCTGGGGGTCGGACTTGAAGATCTACAAGGTCCCTTCCGACCCTACTTCTATGATTCTATGATTCATAAGCTTTAATGGTTGATGGCCCAGAGAACTCTTTATAAAACTCTTGGATGCAAGTTGTCCAGTCCTGCTGATTTCAAATGTTGACATTTCTTGTTTAACAACCTGCTTAATTACTGTTGAATTAAAAAATGAATAACTTGACTGCAAGCTATTTCATCCTCTGCTTTCAACATTAAATATATCACTTGGCTTTTTCTCCAAAAGCAGAGCAGAAAAATATGTTGGACACTCCTACCTTTCCTGCATTTTTATGGACAATTCCACCATTTCCATCTAGCAATGCACTAAAACTAATGTTAGGGTTCCTTTTGTTTTTGAGATACTTACTCCTTATTGCCCTTAACACGCTGATCATAGATTTCTCTATCTGCCTTTCACTTCCTTCATCAGAAATCTAAATTTCAATTTATAACCTTTGCTCTCAACGTCCCATTTCTCCATTTGGTTGTTCATATTTAATGTTTTTATTAGCACTTTTACTTCTTTTTTAGAGCAGCGTAGCCTTCTCTCTCACAAAGTGGCTTTTGTGGCTTTTAACAAAACATTCTTAAACAGCGACCAATTATCGTTTGCATTTTTGTCTGATTAAACTGTTTTCCTCAGGGATTTGTGTCAGTCATTTTCAGCTTTGGGAAATTGGTCCCTTTAAGTGCCAAGTGTGTCAATTACTGCAGTGAACTTTTAAAAAATTATAATAAATGGCATCAATCAAGATAATGGGCACCAAAAGCTGTCCACTGTCCAGCTCTTGTCCATCAAGATGATCTCCAGTGTAAGCTTAGTCTTTGCTGGATGCAACACTTCTTGGTTTTTTTAAGTTAGGAAATTATCAACTATAATTTTTAGATATTTCAAATCTGTTTTAATATCAGCAACTCAGGACCTCCAGTATGTGTGTGTCAGACTGAATTTCCCTGTGATAATTTGAGTATTTTCCCCCAACTTGACAGACAGATGATTAATGAGGCAGTCAGCCTGTTCTCAGCTGGGACAGGGAGATCTGTGGCAGACAACAAGTAGTGCTTTAGCTAGAATGCCCATCCATAAAAAACCAAGATGATTTGCTTCTGAATTGTCAGTGGCTCAAAAACATAGTGCATTTTTGCAAAGTCCTAAATTATATTTTGCAAAGTCCTATCCTATATTTTGCGAAGTCTACCTTTTGTTCACGGACTCCCTCCTAAAATAGTCATCAAAATTCAAAAGGGAAGTCCCTTTATACCATAAGGAGCTGGGCTCATAATTGGGAAAAGAGAATTATATTGGAACAACTATAATGCTTCCCAGGTGCAGATAAAGCTGATTACAAATTAACTAAGCATCACACCACCAGGAGATAGGTGGGTATTAGCCCCATTTTGCAATGAGGAAACAGAGACAAACAGTAGGGAAGCAATGTCCCCAGAGCAGGTTAGTAATAGAATCATAGAAAAACTGGGCTTGGAAGGGACTGCAGGAGGTCATCTTGTTCAGCCCCCTGCTCAAAGCAGGACAGTCCCCAACTGTATCATCCCACCCAAGGCTTTGTCTAGTCAGGTCTTATGAACTTCCAAGGATGGAGATTATACCCGTCTCTGGGTTACCTGTTCCAGAGCTTTACTACCCTCCTAGTGAAAAAATTCTTCCTAATATCTAACCTAAAATCCCCTTGCTGCAACTTGAGACCATTGCTTCTTGTTCTGTCATCTACAACCACTGAGATCAGTCTAGATCCATCCTCTTTAGAACCCTCTTCAGATAGTTAAAGGCTGCTGTTAAATCCCCCCTCAGTCTTCTCTTCTCCAGACTAAGTAAGCCCAGTTTTCTCAGCTTCTCTTTGTAAGTCATATGCCCCAGTCCCCTAACCATTTTCGTTGCCCTCCGCTGGACTCTCTCCAATTTGTCCACATCCTTTCTGTAGTGGGGTACTAAAACTGGATACAGAACTCCAGATGTGGCCTCACCAGTGTTGAATAGAGGGGAAGAATCACTTCCCTCGATCTGCTGGCAATGCTCCTACTAATGCAGCCCAGTTTGCTGTTAACCATCTTGCCAACAAGGGCACACTGTTGGCTTATATTCAGCTTATTGTCCTTTGTAACCCACAATTTTCTGCAGAATTGCTGCTTAGCTAGTTGGTCCCCAGTCTGTACTGGTGCATGGGATTGTTCCATCCTAACTGCAGGACTTTGCACCTGTCCTTATTGCACTTGTTGCACTTGCACTAACAGACCCAGGAGCCAACCTCATAACCTCTAGCACAGAGTGCTGTATCCTGTCCACTAGAGCAATGTTCTCAGCCTTTTTAGATTCAGGGCACCCTTCATAACTTTTAAAAAATTTGGGGGCACCCCAGTTGAGAAAAACTGTTGTGCTGACTTCATAGTTTCATAATAGCTAGGGTCGGGAGGGACCTGAACAGATCATCTAGCCTGCCCCCCTGCCACAGGCAGGAATGAATGCTGGGTTCATAAGACCCCAGACAGGTGATCGTCCAACCTCCTCTTGAATGTGCCCAAGGTAGGGGCGAGGACCACTTCCCTGGGAAGTTGGTTACAGATTTTGGCCACCCTAAAATATTGCCTTCTGATCTCTAACCTAAACCTATTCTCCACCAGTTTATTACCATAGTTCCTCATCACCCCAGGTGGTGCTGGGGAGAAAAGGGCCCTACCTATTTGCTGTTGATCTCCCCTGATGAGCTTGTAGGCAGCTACCAGGTCTCCCCTCAGCCTCCTCTTACTGAGGCTCAACAGGTTCAGGTCCTTCAGTCTCTCCATAGGGCCCGTCCTGCTGCCCTCTCACCAAGCGGGTGGCCCTCCTCTGACCCCTCTCCAGGCTGGCCACATCCCTTTTGAAGTGCGGCACCCAGTACCGGATGCAGTATTCCAACTGTGGCCTGACCAAAGTCGCATGGAGGGTGAGTATCACCTCTCTGGACTGGCTTGAGATGCATCTTTGGATGCATGACAAGGTATGGCTGGCCTTGCTGGCTGCGGTCTGGCATTGGCGGCTCATGTTCATCTTGGAGTCAATAATGACTTCAAGATCCTGTTCCGCCTCTGTGCTTTCAAGAAGGGAACTACCCAGCCTGTATCTATGCTGTGGATTCCTTCTCCCAAGGTGCAGCAACCTGCATTTGTCTATGTTGAACCCCATCCTATTCTCATCTGCCCACTTTTGTAGTCTGTCTAAATCTAGTTGCAGCCTCTCTCTCCCTTCAAGTGTGCCCACCTCGCCCCACATCTTAGTGTCATCAGCAAATTTGGACAGCGTGCTTTCCACCCCCTCGTCGAAGTCGCCGATGAAGATATTAAACAGTGGGGGCCCAAGAACCAAGCCCTGGGGGACCCCACTGCTCACATCTCACCAT
>NW_005842135.1:1924323-1944920 GCF_000455745.1 Alligator sinensis | reverse complement strand
CTGTCTGCTCCTCCCAGCAAATGTCTGGGTAGTTTAGGTCACCCATGACAATAACATCCCTTGACCTAACCGCCTCCATAAGCTGACTGGAGAAGTCCTGGTCCAGCTCTTCCCCCTGGTTGGGTGGTCTGTAGTAGACACCCATCATAAGGTCCCTTTCCCCACACACACCTTGTAGTTTGACCCATAGTATCTCTGCCCGACCCTCCTCTAACCTGAAGCTAATCCTTGATGATGTGAGGTGCTCTTTGACATAGAGCGCAACCCCCCACCTTTCCTCTCTGTCCTGTCTCTTCTATATAGGGTGTATCCCTGAATGCCCACCGCCCAGTCGTAGGTAGGGTCCCACCAGGTTTGTGAGCCCTACTAAGTCTGGGTTCTTACTCGCAATCAAGAGGCACAGTTCCTCCTGCTTACACCCCATACTATGAGCATTAGTGTAGAGGCACTTGAGGCCTCCTGAGGGTGCATGCACCTCCCTCCCACTCCCAGGACAGTTGTGGCCCCCTACTCCCAGGACGCTGATGCTTACCTGGGCTTCCCTTCCTCTTGTCACCCTGCATGCTGATGAAGCATCCTCTCCACTCGAAGTGGCCCCTTTCCCCGGCAAAGCTAGTTTAAAGCCCGCTGTACGAGATCAGCCAACCTAGAGGAAAAGATATGTCTGCCAGCATGCCCTCCATACAAAAACATGGGTCGTTGTCAAAAAACCCAAAGCCTGCCTTAACTTACCACAGTTCTCCTCAGCTCAGGTGCTGCCACTGCCATCACTAAGTGAACCTGCCTTATGTGCAGTCAGATAAACTTAACACAGGAAGGAGCACCCACTCTTGTCCAGCCCTCCCTAGTCTGGCTTTCTAGCACAACCTACAAAAACCAGGGCAAGCAGGACAGTTTTGCCTGCTCTATGTACTTCTGTTTCTGAAGCATGGGGGTCAGACTGGGAAGGGCCTTGGAAGGACCAGGAGCTCTTGCCTGCTTTTTGTTCATGAGGTAACTCTAATGCAGGCAGGAGTGCATGCTAACAGACCAACCCTCCCCAATCTAGCTGTGCATAAGGCATGCAAGGTAGTTGTAGCTGGCCATGGCCACATTGCAGTACCCCAGTTTAGAACCCCTGCATTAGAGAATACTTATTCCCCCAGCCTTACAGATATGCGTGTGTTGCGGGGTGGAGGGAGTGGGAGAAAGCAGTAGTACTTGAAGTGTTCAGAGCTCTGAGTCTTTCTCCAGCCTCATGCTAAAGGCCACCCCTACTAGATCCATCTATAAATGGGTACCTATTTGGCCAGGGAAGTTAAAGGCAGATACAATGCTATATCTGTGTGGCCTTGGCTATGAAAAGTGGCATGCCTTAAACAGCTGACTCAAAGAGCTTTTTGGCTAGGGTAGGTTTTTTCAGATTATAAGCCAAATAGCCTTGAAGTATATGGTAGTATTAAAAAGAGTGAGAGAGTGCAAATCAAAACCTCCATCAGAAGCTTTAACTGTTCCTACTATGTCACATCTAAATTATTCCAGTCAGTTATCTGGAAATTTGGAATAGTGCTGCAAGACTTTCTTAGGGTTTGTTTTTTTTTAAGCAGTGTGTACATTAATTTCTACATGTTTCTTAAAGCTCCCTTATGGAAAGGCACCAGAGAGTTGCTCAGTAGGACATACCGAACCAATTCTCTATTTCCTTCATATAGTTTTATGGAAGATGTGGACACAGGCCAGGCTGTTAAGAACAAACATGCTCTCTGAGGATTATTAATCATGGACTGGAATGAAAGGCTGGTGCGGTGTTACTGCTCTGTGTCAGAAGGTTCATATAAGTAAACAGGATGACAAAGTGTCAAGTAGCATGGAACAAAATCATCAATTAAAGCAACCGTTTCCATAAGGCATGTGAAGAAGTCATATATAGCAAGTGCCCAATTCTAGGAATAAAGCATGCCAGATGCCAGGTCACCTTTCCCTTGGTCTCCAACACAGCAAATAGGCAGGGGCAGGCAATTATTTTGGGCAGAGGGCCGCTTACTGAGTTTTGGCAAGCCATCGACGGCTGCATGAAAGGCAGCCAGGGGCAGATTAATATTTATTTTCTACATTTTTTATGGGCTCCGCAGGGGCCAGATAGAATGGCCTGGTGGGCCACATCCAGCCTGTGGGCCGCATTTTGCCCACCGCTGAAACGGGGTGAGGAATCATTTAATGCACTACCACAAACTCTAACTCTCAGGATTTAGGCCACCAACACAGACACTCGTGCAAGCTTCTGTAGTTCATTGGAAGTATCAAGGGAAAAAACAATAACCTCAGAAGAAGCAGAAGACATCATGGCTATGTGAGGCATTAGCCAGGGACTGGTTAACATAACTCTTGTTCCCTTTCAGTGCCACATCACCATTGGTCAAATGATGGTGGTAGGGGAGTGGGGTAGAAATATTTTTTTAAAATTTACTCTATGAAGCAGCTCTTACTGGGATTTAGAGGCAGTTATAAACCATAACTGAAGTTTCTTTCTCTCTCCCAATAGCTGTCCCAGCTTTCAACTAGTACCATGTAGTACTCAGGCCAATTAAGACAGCCTAAGAATTAATCACTTGGTAAATCCAACAAGTGCCTCCAGACAGTAATTGCAATTTATTTAGTTCTGCATACTGCAGAATTGATATCTATTGCAGATTTTAGGGTGCGGCTCCACCATCACACCTTTTTCAGGGTAGAGGTGAGATTTACCACTTGTGAACACACATCTTCTAATCTAGTGTAATATTTTCACATGTCTACACCTATCCCACAGCCAATACCCAAGTAAACTAAACTTCATTAACTTAACTTGTTTCATTCCTATGTAAGCCACACCACCTATGGGAAAGGAGCAGAGAGAAACAGTGGATTCATCAGAACCACAGTAAATCTTCCCTCCTCTTAAAACAGTTTAATTGTTAGCATGTCAGTGCCCTGATGGTTAAGATCTAGGCAGATTTAGGATTTTCTCTGCATGTCCTCCATAAAATGTAATGATATTGTGATAGCAAAAAGAAGGCCCTCAGAGATGAGACTTTAGGATGTAGCTAGCACATACATCCATAGTGATGGTCTCAAGTTTGCCATACCATTTCTATTAGCATATTTATATGTGAACAATCACTGAAGTTTAAATCTGGATTAAGAAGCCATGGATTTCAATTTGATTGGAGTGTTTAAAGCTTAAATGTAAGTAAAATATTTTTCAATAAATTGAAGTTAAATTGCTTCCTCCACTGCCCCGCTAGAATTCAGACCAGTACCATTCAGATTGTTTCAATGCTTCCATTATAGATCTACATTTTAAGGGGTGTAGAATTCAAGTGCTCTTTAGCTTAAAACTTCATGTTTTTCAAGTCAAATGCTGTATTTTTCAACAGACATTCAGGGTTTTCCTTGACATTGATTTTCCTGTCAGTTGGGAGAACTGAGGGGAATTTGACACACCAGAATAGCCACCAAGCATGTGATTTGGCTATTTTCAAGTTATAGGAATGAAAAATGTATAAATACAAAGAGCAGCAGTTTCTACTGGTGATGCTGCTACTGCAAGCAGCCTGGACCATTAGTCCAGAGCAATGTGGCTGCAGGTCTAAGTTCTTCTCAGGGGTGAGTGACTTCAGTGGGACCTGCACATCAGGAGCATTGTGCACACATCTGAAGGCAGAAACCAGCCTCTGATGGTATCCCCTCATGCAGACTTATATGTAGGAATATACAAATATATTCAGAATAAGTGACACCACCTACCTACAGATCAGCCATAGGAAAAGATAGGTTTCTAGATCTGCTGTGGCTGGGACAACTGAAATATGCTAATTAGAGAGCAAGAGCTCCATGCAGGATGCTCAGTAACCCATGTGCTAGCCAGGCATAGTCTGTGCTTGGAACTACAGCCAGACAGGAAAGGACGATTTCCTGCATCACAAATATTTGGCATTTTGAAGATAAATTTTCCTCTTCTGCACTGAGATGAATTGGGAGGCAGAAAACTTGAGCAAGAAAATGACAGGCAGTAGCTTTGTGGTTAAAGAGTTCACCTTGGAGGATGGAAGTTGGGCTTAACTCGTATTTACTCTAACCAACATGGAGGAAGGATTCTTCTGACTGTCCTGTTCCAGAGAAGTAGCACATGTATTAGATTAGCAAGTGACATTCTGTCCAGTCTAAAGAATATAATTTTTGTATGCCACAGCAGTGCCAATAGGAAAATGTCAGTTGCTGCATCTGCACAGCCTGATGTTTAATGACACACACCTCCAGGAAGGGAGATGAGGCTTCAAGTTCTTTCTTCGGTGAGTATTTATGAACATAAAATGGAACAGGTGTAACATTAAGAAATACCTGCTCCAAGAGAGCCAACTGTCCAGAGGTGTGGGCACTCTATGGCAGAGGTGGAAGACCTGGATTTAAATCCTTGCTCGAAGTTCAGCAGCGCAGCAAGATTTGAAATGCCTAGTTTTCAGGAGAGTGTCCTAATAGGGGGGAATAGGGGTGTGTGTGCGCATGTGCAGGGGCGGATCCATACTGCAGGGGTGGCTGCAACCCCTGCTCTCAAACCCCATCAGCAAGGGCAGGCCTTGCCACAGAAGCCTCTGGGAACTTTTTAAGGTCCCTAAAGCAGGTGACAAATCTCCCCTCTCTTCCCCTTCTCTCTCAGAGGCATGCACCCTTTTCTCCCAACTCCCCCACCTGCTGCTTTCTCCATTGTTCAAGGGTGCAGAAGCTCCAGCCAGTCAGGCTGGGTAGGGGCTGAGATCAACTGGGAAGGGGACAGCAGGAACAGTTCAGTGGGACAGGGGTTGTCCCCCACCTTGCCCAGCCCTCTCCTCCCTCAAGTAGGTGCAGGGAAGGGGGACCCCCTTGTCCATCTCCACTGCTACTGTCCCTGTCCCCAGCTGAGCCCAGCCTGTGCCCGACCTGGCTGGCTAGTGCTTCCCTTACTTCTGGGACAGCAGGGAAAGCAGCAGAAGCAGGTGAGGGGAAGGGGGTGAGAATAGAGGAGGGAAGGCAAGGAAGCATGCCTTTGAGCAGGAAGGGGAAGGGAGGGAGGATTAATCACCTGCCTTAGGGACTTTAAAAGTCCCTGGAGGCTCCCATGATGCAGTCCAGTCTGAAAGGAGTACAGCCACACCACTGCACCCCATCTGGACCCACCTGTGTGTGCGTGTATGCATGCATGCACGCACATGAGCATGCATGCATATGAGCTTTCTTAGGTTAAAACTAGAGAAGCCATGCTCATGAACAGCTTTGATTTCAATGAATTGCCATTTTCTGACAAAAAGTTCCCAGAAAAAATTCCAACTAACTCTGTTTGTGAAAGTATGTATGCTCGAGAGTGTTTGGTACCAGAGGACATTCCAGCGTGAGGGCACTGTCATGACTTGAGCTCAGGGAGGTTTGGAACACTGATGCCATATGTATGTTATTCGAATGCTGACCGGAACCATAGAAAACGAATGCAAAATTTTACACATGTACAAATGATACACGTTAGAACCAACTCAAAAAAGTTCTCTTTTATGACTAGATATCTTCAGTAAATTTAAATTACAGCTGGTTCCACAGGCTACATCTGTATAGACCACAGCTATAGACTGCCAACCCTTAGCTTACTGTCCTTGAAAAGGACCACTCCAGATTTCTGAGAGAAAGAGAACACCTTCTCTGTGCATGAAAAAATCCTTAGATTTTTACTTGATGGTCAATAAGGTCATCAGGAAATAGAAGGCGGGGGGGGGGGGAAATCAGTAAAGCTGCTCTTACCGTGCTCATCATGGATTGATTTAAAGCAAGTTCAGTTTCACCAAAACTTTCACACTAGCACAACTAACAATTTTTGCACCCTGGGCAGAAGCATCAGAGAGCAAGGCATCAGAAAGTCTTACTTGACCACAGTCTCAAAGACTCCAGCTGGTGCTGTCATGGTATGGGCTCCCCCGAGTCCACCATTTTGGCACCCCTATGAATTTGTGCCCAGAGCCTATGGGCAGCTCACCCACCCCTAGTTATGCTACTGCACTTTCACAGGTCGTATTGGGTACAAAAGCTGTGAAAGAGGGAGTCTGATGTTGGCAATGCAGCTAGTGGGTTCATAGTAGGTTGTAAGGAGGTACACCCTTTAGGGAAGGTTACTGCTTGCCACCTCATACTCCTACCAGGAGACAGGAAGGACTTTCCTCTCCTATCTTCATGAGGTTTCCTGGAGAGAAACTAGATTTTCCAAATGCAGAAAACCCTGGGCTAATGGGGTGAATGAATGGCAAACATGAAGAACAGTAGTGGCTAATAGGGTAGTACATTAATTATAAAGCATCTTGTATCCTTAAGTGTCTAATGCTACCAATTGGAAAGATGAAAGATCTTAAGATGACAATTTTTAAGCGAGATTTTCATAAGGTTTTCCATGTTTCACTTAAAATATTTTAACACCTCTGCTGCATAACTGAACTAGATAGCTGTCAGTGGTGAGATGTATGCAGCAAAAGGCGAGAGAAATTCTGGTTAAGATGAAAGCATGTCCCTTGTAAGAGAGTTTATTCATCAACATCCATGCACAGCAGACAGGATCTAGATTTTTAAGATCCTGGCCAAAAATGCAGCCTTTTCATATGATAATGTATTTCTCTTGGAAGATGGTATAGGAATGATCTTCTCTGAATTTAGAAATGTGGTCCTCGTTTACAGTGATGCTATGCAGTCCATGGTGAACAATGAAATGTGTTTATGCCTACCTACCCTTTCTCCTGGTATAGGTACTCAACGGAAGGGCTGAAAACTGGGAGGGAGATACTGGAAAGAGGAGGTCTTTGGGAAACCACAGTGAACCTCTGCTCCCAGAGATTGAAAGACAGGGTTGAACTCCCAGCTGGGGAATTTTTCTGTTATGTATAAAAAGGAAAATAAATTAGAAGGTAAAACACTATGCATCCCAGGAGAAGACTTTGCTGACTTGCGACTCTTTGCTGAGCTATTCCACTGGCATCCCAAGTGTTTCATAAGCAGTTGCCCAGGAGAAGGAGTGGGGAAAGAACTATAAAAAATATAAGCAATGTTTCCAATTTAATGAGCTTTAAAAGATAGATTTTAACTTTTGCAACATATGATCTGGGCTTATAAAACTAGGACTTACAAACAGTGTGTTTATAATCAAAGACGACACTCCTAGATTACAGAAATCTAATAAGAGTCTCATCATTACAGAACTAGTTTTCCAATGACAAGGTAGCACAAATATCAACATTTCCTCATTGTTACTTTCTGCTTGAGTTTGAAAAACAAATTTGCCTCCCTGAAATGCTCTTGTACACTCACTAAATACCGTATCTCACACCCTCTCCAAGTTTTCCCTTAGCAAAGCTAATTAAGAGTGAGGAATCATCTATAGCACCGTCTCTCTTGCCTCGATTCAAAGCTTTTCAAAATTCCAGAGTACCACATTTCTCTCCCATCTCCTTCCTAGAATTCCTTCTGAAGTTTTCAATTTCATAGTAGCTAGGGTCAGGAGGGACCTGGATAGATCATCTAGCCTGACCCCCTGCCACAGGCAGGAATGAATGCTGGGTTCACAAGACCCCAGACAGGTGATCTTCCAACCTTCTCTTGAATTTGCCCAAGGTAGGGGCGAGGACCACTTCCCTGGGAAGTTGGTTCCAGATTCTGGCCACCCTAACTGTAAAATATTGCCTTCTGATCTCTAACCTAAACCTATTCTCCATCAGTTTATTACCAGTATTTGTCACCCCAGGTGGTGCTGGGGTGACAAGGAACGGTCTCTCTTTCACTGTCTTTTATCAGGGCCTCTTCTTGTCCCCCCTACATACCTGATAGGCAGTCATTCTGAAACCAATGCTGAATCAAAAAGAATAGTAGGGTATTGCAAAAGTGATTTCCCAGGCATTGAAAGTTAGACAGTCTTTATTAGAACTGGGTCTGGAAGCTAATGCCAATTACCAGGGCCAGTGCCAGCTTTTCTGTTATCAGTGCTAACATGGTGACCAAACAAATATTTTTTACTCCCTTCGGGCATGTCCAGATGAGTGCGGCCATGCAGTACGTGGTGCTGCAAACATGTTTGCAGTGCCACATGCTGCACACTGAAGTGTTCTCCACGCTGCAAGGATGTATTGCTTGTGCTGCTCCATTTTTTTTTTCTCATGGGGTTTTTTTGACCCCTGGATATCTATGATATCATATCATCATAGATATTCAGGGGTCAAAAAACCCCCATGAGAAAAAAAAAAGAGCAGCGTGCGCTGCTGAAAAGTGGAGCTGGGCCACCTGGAGCTGTGCTGCGGCTGCCAGCCAGGCTCTGCCTGACAGGATTGCTGTGGCTGCAGCCCCAGGAGGCCCCTAGGACCCCAAGTAAGGCTGCCCCTGAAGTAACTTGCTGCAGGGCTGCCCCCAGGGTAACTCCCCAACCACCTCTGGGGTAGCTTGCCGTGCGCCAAAGCATGCATGGCACAGGCATTCCCTGGGGACAAGTAGCTGTGTGTTGCTGCTACTTGTCCCTGGGGAACCAAACATCCATACCTCGTCCAGACGTGGCCTGTGTGTCTGTTTCCTCTTTCCTTATTGTCTGGGTATCAACAGGATTTTTCCAATTCAGAGTATTAGGGTTGTTGGACTACTGCATATTCTACTGAAATAATGCCCACCATTCTGAAATGATACACCAACTTCAGCGTGACAAGCTGTAAGACCACACTCCTCTCAGAAAACAGCTCCTAAATTTTACATTTAAGAGGCACCCACTCTAAAAATAGCCCATACAAACAAAATGCTTGTTCAGTTGGAATCCATGTATCCCATTTCTATTTTAATACTGCATTGTGAGACTGGAAAACCAATGCGGCCACCAACATCATCTTGTGTAAGAGTTTATACAAATGAATAAAACCATTTTTGATGCTGCTTTTTGACTTTTCTAGTTCTGCTGCTTAGCTGTATTAGATACCCTTCTCTCCTTCTAATCCTCTTTCTATAAATGACAGCCTCTCATCAGTACACACATAGAGGGCAATAAGTTTTCTATACATCTCCTGAATGCGAAGGTCATGTCCTAGGGACAATGAACCAATACACATTAAGTACATACAAGTGTATTTTTCAGTGCCACACTTTTAATGGCCCTTAGCTGGTGAAGGGTCTAGTTCATTACACACTTCTAATGCCAAACAAATACCAATACTTCAGTATAATGATGCTATTGTATTAAATATTTTTTAAAGAAAGGCAAGTTATTATGGGAACAGCTTAAAAATGATCTTGGGAAGAGGCTTATTTCCTATAGCTTTTGTGTTAGTATTAAAAATTACTTCATTGAAGTATATCAAATTAAGTGCTTTATGAAGCATCTCCTCATACATAAACAAGTAGAAGAAATTTCAAAAACGTAAGAGCCACACTTCTTTACTTTCTGAAGAATAAAGGACCACAGGGCTCTTTTCAAAGAACATACCCTAAAACACCACCAGTGTCATCTAATTCAGCAGTCATTCTTTATGAGACATGTAGAGCCTACAGCCCGTAACATGTAATGAGTGTCTATAGGAAAAAAGTCATTTTCAGCAGAATAATTAAAATGTACAACAGCCATGCTAACTAGATGGCTGAACAAATGATACACATTCACACAAGAAGACAACCGTCTTAATAAGGATTTACTTTAACAGAACCTTGTATGGGTACACTACACTCAATCTCATTAGTAAAGGAGTTGGTTGGATTTTTTTTTTAATACAGCACAAGCCAAAAGGCAATCTAAAATAGACTCACAGAAGAATGGAATGGGGAATCAGAAAACGCAACATTTCAGATCCAATCTTCACGCACCTTAAACACTTTTTTCCTTTCTTTCTTTTTTTTGATGAAAGTGTGTGAGAGAGAAAAAGGGAGAGAGTGTGTGTGTGCACGTGTGTCTGTGTGTGAGAGAGAGAGAGAGAGAGAGAGAGAGAGAAAGGAGCTAAACAAGTGTTTGCATTTATCATGTTTTTAGCTTCTTTTCTGAGGAAGAATTCTCTGAATCTGTGTCTTCAAACTCCGCTCTATGCCTTTTCAGTCCTCCCAAAGCTTGAGAGTTCTCACTATCTGTCAGATGCAAGTCAGCAATATCCTCTTTCGTGCTCACACCGTAATTGTTGGAGTCCATTTCTGACAGGCAACAGTCTTTGTGAAAGGTCACATTTGCCTGTGCAAGGGTGCCATTATCAGCATTTGAGTATAATTGTAGTCCTTGGGTCACTATCTCCTGCTCTCCAAAGCTCTGTCCATTGTTGAAGCATGAAGGGCGAGGATGTAGGTGGCCATTATTGTGGTTTACACAGGAGGTCTCAAGATTTCTTTCCTCACTGTCATCAGTCTGGTTTCTGGAGCAATTACCAGATCCACTACAGACGGTGGCAATAGAAAACAAATCCTTGGAAGTGACCAGCGAGTGGTGGCTTGATGCTGGTTGACAGTTCTGGCTGTTTTTCTGTTCCACAAGTCCTGCAGTTTGGTTGCATGGCTCTTCAGCAAGACTATTTAGCCCTTTGCAGATGGCTTTTCCGTTGAGCTTTTTAGTCTCAAAAGAATGTTCTACAGACCCACTGCTGGTGTCTTGGGACGTGCTTTCTTGAGTTTCCATCCGCCACTGATTGTCAAGTTCATGACCTTGACCATTACTAGAATTTTCTACCAAACCACATTCTTTTAAAGTTTCTTTGCTTTGGCTCTCAGAGAGACCTTGGGAACCTTGAGGAACTAGTGAACTCAAATTACTAGCCTCTTCTTTATTTAGTGTAGGTGGTGCACTGTTTCTTCCACTAGTTCCTGGCTTTCCTTCATCATTCTCCCCATCTCCATGGGAAGATTCACCATCTTTACCAGCTGAATAGGATATATAAGAATAATGAAGCCATCTGTAAGCTTTGTAAATCTTTCTTTCTACAGACTCACTGTCTGAACAAGGAGAGGCCCTTTCTTTGGGAACTTCCTTTTTAATGGAACTCCTTTCAGGCGAGGAGGTTGGAGAAGAGGAAAGGTCATCCACTTTGATCTGTGGGTAATCATAGATATCCTCACCTATGTAGGTGTTCACGTTTTCTGTATTTGTGTTAGTCCTCTCTTCCTTTTGCATTTTCTGTCGGCGTCTCATTGCATTACGTTGACGTGTCAATGTACGCCGTTCTTTCAATTCCTCTTCACCCTCTGAACTGCTACTGCTGCTGGAACTGCTAGATTCATTCTCTTCAGGACTTGGAGACCTTGGTCGTGGAAAAAGGTCTGTGTCCAGTTCTGCCTCACAGGTATTTTCATCAGAATCAGATTCATTGGAAAGGGCCAGGAGACGTTTGTCCTGATACCTTCTAAGTGCAGACAGCCTCTGCTGACGAGAAGCCACATCTTCTCTGGCCGATGGAGACTCTGTTGATCTTAAGGCTCCTAAGTTATAGGCCGTTTCATCCGATTCTTCTGCCATGTGTGGTGGGGTGTGATGTAGAGAAGCAGAAGATTCTGATTCACTATAAGCAGAGCGTTCACTTACTCCAGCATGGAGCTGCAAGATGGTGCTTTCGCTGAGGTCGCTATCAGAGTCAGAACTCCAGCCCTCAATCTCCCGGCGTACCAGTGAATCAAAGAAAGCCATCATCCGTGGATCTTCCTGGACTGACTGGTTGGCATAATCATGAGACAAGCCACTGCCACTGTTCAACACAAGACTAATGTACTCTTCATGAGTGTAGAGGCACCGTGAATCGTCCTCAATTCTGCCATCCAGGTCTCCAGTGCAGTCAGGCTGTTTATAAGGACTCCAGATCTGTAAGAAGAAAAATGAGCTGCTTATAATACAAACATAATTTTAAATTTTTTTTTAAATAGAATAGTAATACAAATACAAATATTATAGCTGCCATATAAAATCACAGAAAAGTAGGATTGGAAGGGACTTCAGGAGGTCATCTAATCCAATCTCCTGCTCAAGGTAGAATCAACCCCATTTGAAGCAACCTAGATAATCTAAAAGATCATGCTTTAAGTTTAGCCATTTCCCCAGCAAGTATTACATATTACTTTGAGTACTGGCTCCTTTTATCCCGTGCCATGGGTGTTTTTATAATGTATACCCCCCAAACTTGAAAAGCCGCACATCATAAAACCACTATAATTTCAATATTTCAGATTATTATTTTTCCAGAATTGCAGCATTTCACTTTTATGTAATAGGCAATGCTTATTCATGATAGGTAAGAATAGTTTCTTGCCTGCAGTACAGCCTAAGCACTAATGAAAGCACTGTTTCCCAGGAAACTGAAGTTGCTTGTACAATGACATTTCATCCAATTGCCTATTTACCTTCTCAGCAATCAGGAGACTGAATGCAGGCAGGTGAAAAGCTGGGTGTTACTATTCCATTTGCTAAACTGTGCTGAAGAAAAAAAAAAAAAAAAAAGGGAGAGGGACCACTACGTTTTCCTATCCTGCAAGTCTCTTGGAGTCAAATGATACCAGTACATCTAGTCCAAAAGGGAAGGAAGTTTTCCATTCCTAAAGTACCATAAAATAAAGGAAATGGGAAGTGCGTTGATATTTATTTATAGTACTTTTGAAGGGGACTGGGGAGTAAAATTAGGAAATCAAGTGTCTGTGATACTTGTTTAGACCCCAGTGTTGCTGTAAGTTTTCCTGACTGGTGTTATGTCCCCTCCCCCAAGCTTCCTTTGAGATTTAGTAATGAACTATCTAATGCAATACTTAAAATCATCTCACCTCTCTTACTTTTACTCCCAAATGGAAAAGCAATATGGATGAAACATTAATCTGAACTAAACACCAAACATTATATTGTTACAGATTAATTTAAACCCAGTATTACATATAGATGTATTATAGCTGGAGCTGAATCACCTATACTTCAAAATCTTGTTCTCAGTCAGCCAAGATTGCATTCTCAGATTGTCTCAGACAATCCCTGCAATTACTAATTGCAACTGCTATAGGGTATTGCAATGTCAGGAATAGGAACAAATACCAGGCACATGGTCTCACCTGTGCTGTCAATGTACCCCTCCAACACTAGACTGCAGATGTAACAAGAGCCAGGCCAGAAGTTTTATGAAGATGAATTAATGTGTGTGAATTCACATACTATAGCAGGAGTTGTCAACTATCTAGTCAGGGGGTTGGACTACATGACCTCCTGCAGTCCCTTCCAACCCTAATTTTCTATGATTCTATGTTTCAGTGCTTCGGCAGGCCATCTCCCAGCGCAGCTGATCAATATAGCACTTTGAACTAAAAATGGAAAATCCGCAACCTATCTTCTTGGCAAAGGTTCTTCCCCCCACTCCAGGCTTTTGGGGCTGCACCTTTCTTCTTGTATAGCCCTTCTGCCCTCATTCTAATTAGATTATTTCTAACCAAAGAACAAATTCTAGATTGAAGAAACTCTTTAGCAATAAAGCTTTCTTCAATGGTATTAACTATATTCATATATCTTAAAAGCTTCAGTAGAACTAAACCTAATGGATTTACATTAGGTAGGAACACCAGAGGGTGAACTATTTCAGGAAAAAAGAAACCAGGTGACAAGTTTTCCATTAGGTCAGAACCTTTCCCTTGGTCATGAAATTGGGATATAGCATATAGTAAGAAAAAGGTAGGCAGGAGAGATGTGTAGGGGAGAAAGACAAAAGATTCCATACTTCCTTAAATGAGAATATAAACAAACTTTTAAGGAGCAACTACTTGCAGCATCTTCCTGAAGGATGTTTCTGTGGACAAACAAAGGGAATCCATGTAATGGCTTTTTCATAGGATGACCGAAGAGCAGATTTGCAAAATTTTCCCTGAAGTGACCAAGTCCACGTTCTGCCCCAGAATATCTGATAAGGGAGATGGATCTGATAGCTTACCTATACCTGCTGAATAAGAAATCTAGATACAATTGGATAGCCAACTCACTCCTGCATTTATAATGTCATTTACCACTGATACATGCCAAGCAATGTTGAGATGTCATGAGTTCAAGTCTCAGCTATCCTGTTAAAAAAAAAAAAGGATCTGAACTACTCAATATACTAAGGCCTATTTATCTTGGCCTGGTTGGAGAATTTTGTATAAATTCTCAGAGAGAATGAAGAGGGCATCTGTAACAGACAATGGGTTTTGTTGTAATATTTACAGTTTAAATGTGTTCATGTTGTAGTAGTGCTGCAAGTCTTAGTTTCCCTGACTAACTTGTACAGGGTGCAAGAGGGGGACAAGGTGGGGTTTAAGGGACACTGAGGCCAGAGTTACCTGGCCTACCTGACAAAAGACCCATTCATTAATTAAAATTTGAAGATCCTTGTTGATGGATATGATACTCAGGAGAAGTCCTGGGAAGCTGAAGGAGATAAGCATCACAATGGATGGAACAACCTGAAAAAACAGGGAGTCAACCTGGGGTCTGGAGAATCTGAAAAGAATTAAAAGCAAGAGAACAACTCTGCTTCTTTGAGGTGCTCTGGCACTGCGAAGACTGGAGAGAGAACATTTGAGCTAAATTAGGAGTGCTCAGGGCTGTGCAGGCTGGACCAGGGACAGAGGGACTGCTTAACCCTTTGAAGGGGGCAGGGTTGTCTTGATCTGTGGTCGTTGCCCTCCACTAAATGCCTTTACTGAAGGGGGTAAAAAGTCCTTCTCTTAAGAGCTGAACTGGAAGGTAGCTCCCTGAGGCAGGGCTACAGGTAGCCAGGGAGAGTTCAAGGACCAAAAGTTTAGAGTTGCAGAGTCAGAGGAGTTTGGGGTCACACTACTCCAAAAGCCATGCCTGAGCTGGCTTCAAGGCATACTCATGGATACCAGACAAGGTTGGTGGCCTGGGCAAGGGGGAAATCCATGACAGAAGCTTTACTGAATTTGACACAAAAGCCACTGTCAGATTCACACAGACTGATGCAGGAACAGGCCTCGAGATGGACACCATGACTTTCTTGGCCAATTAAGGGTAACAAAAATAACTGCCACTTCATCTTCTAATATTTGGAAGTGACAAAGAACTTACATGGAGGGAGAGAAAGAGACAAATCAGCAATGATCATCCATCTGGCACCCAGAGAATCACTTCCCAATGATTTTGCCTGCTTTTCTGAAGCCAAAAGTTCTAATTGGATGCGTCTGACTTTTTAAGAGTAGCTTACTTCCATAGATCTTCAGCTGGAGCACTATTTTCTTCAGGGATGATTCTTAGTTGCCTACTGATATGGGCTTTGCTCATGTGTTTTTATGTTCAGTGTCCCTTTTACATTAGTTGCCCTGATACAAGCCATATGACCTTCCACCCAAGTAATAAATAAATAAATAAAATCGAGCATTTCAGTTTGAAACTGCTTGTATCTCCTTGGTGTGTGGGCATGTTATGAACACCATGTTTGCTTGAATCAGGACTTACTTTCTTTAGCTGATGGTGGAAGTCCTAAAGTGTCACAGTGACCAGAATTTGTTTTTAAAAAGGTCCTTGGGAGCCTCCCTTGCCATGACCATAATTTCTTACACAATATGATGCCTCAGATGCATTTCTGTACCCTGAAAGGCTGGCATTGGGGAGGCTTTTTTTGGGATCAACATCCAGGGACACACCATTACAATGACCTCCTTTCTTCACCAGCTGAAGGACAATCTTTACTTTCGTTTGTATCTCTTGTTTACTATGTTCCAGCGAATAATTCCTGAAGCTCCTTTACTTGCAGCCTTGCAAATGCAATAATTTCTATGCACAAAACCTCAGAACTCTTGGACATGTATCACCTCAGGGATCAGTTCCTGGATTTTGCCAAATTTCTTCTGTATAGGATGAGAAGCTCTTTCTGCTTCTCTCTTGACTCACAGGTCATTGGCTCTTCAGCAGAATCAGCCAGCTCTTAGATTTTATGAACCCACATACCTAAAGGACTGGGAATCCACTCCAAAGTCATTTTCCATAAGGATCTTATCAGAATTTGTTCTGAACCAAGTTATACATAAAGAGACCATAAGTGTGCTCAGACTCCACATCATGGTTATTGGCTACAACCAGCAACTTTGATCACTCACCATGCAAGCACAGGCAATATACTGAAGACAGTATTTTAAAAAAATGGAGTGGAATTTCTCTCCTACAAGACAGATGTGTCCAGAGGGAAGGGGGAAAGAGAAGCAGGAGGAGGGGTCAGGGGGCTTTGGGATTTATTCACAAAGAATGCCTCATTGTGGAAGACAGGGCCTCAAGCCCAGACACTCTACAGGACTGATCTGGTCCATCAGGGATCTGTCTGGAGAAGTCTCTACTTGTGTGGGGAGAAGAAGCAACGCAGAAGCCCCAGTAAGCCAACTGGGCAGATGTGCTTTCTTTTACGAAATAAGGGTCTGCAAGCTGAGAACAACTGGTTTCCCTTTTGTGGTACCCAAAGGGTGTAAAGTCCCTTTCCAGATGGAACACAGTGACTTTTTGCTTATCAAGTTCATCCTAGAGTCATTCTGATAGAAGAGGAAACAAGTGGAAAGAATAAGCTTTGAACTCAAGACAATGCCAAAAAAATTCATCCCCTAATAAGATGTCACTAGGCAAGGTGATTACTGCTCACTCTGGGCCCAAATTTGGTTTTAAACCCTAGAATAGTAACCAGATTAGGTGGAAGAGGAGAACTGCTGCTCTACCTACATGGGTAGAACCAGTGATGCTCCAAGGAGCATGTAGGTAGCACAGCTAAGGACTGGAGCTCTGCATATGAATCTGCAAATAACAAAGGCATCTCAAAAAGAAAAAAGTGCTGCCCAGAACGTTGTGGATCTTGGGAGAAGTCAGAATTGAGAAAGCTCTGGGAGGCATCACACAAAATTCACATATCTGGTCAAAATAAAAGACTGAAATAAAAAGTTATGCTCTTAAATGTGCAAGTAATTAGGACCACCTGACTACATCCAATTATCCTACAAAGCAGAAGCAGATAGCCATAGACATTAGCTTGTCACCATAGTAACAAGAATGACCGTTTTTTCCCCTATCTTTAATACACTGGTGATTTTCATACAAGTGAGACCATATCACTCATCTTAAAAACACCCATCAACCTATACAACTGTCTATTCATTTTAGAATCTAATGCAAAAAGGCCTTCTCTTCAGACATTCTCCTTGTACTTGCTCTGGTTTCCGTCTCAACAGCCCTTCTATATTCCTCCCTTGGGATTCCCTGTCCTGCTGAGACACCTTCCAGAATTTCAGAAGTGCTGGTGGAAGGCTCCTGAAACATGTAGCACCCTTGCCACTTTTTGCTGCAATTATCATAGATTTCATAGACATTAGGGGCTGGAAGGGACCTCACAAGATCATCAAGGCCAGCCATAGGCAGGAAGTCTGCTGGGGTCAAATCATCCCAGCAAGATAAGCATCCAAAAGCATTTAGACCGAGTCCAGAGTATGTGCTTACACCACCTCTGGGCGGGGGGTCTGTTCCAAACCCTGGACACTTGGACTGTAAAGAAGTTTTTCCTTATGTCCAGTCTAAAATTGGCCTTCCAGAAGTTTGTGGCCTTCAGAACTTGTTATCCCTTTGGGAGTCCTGGTGAATAACTATTCTCCCAGATCCTGGTGTACACCACTTATATACTTATAGGCTGCCCCCAAGTCCCCCCTGAGCCTTCTCTTCTCCAGGCCGAAGAATCCCATGTCCCTCAGCCTCTTCTAGTAAGGTTTACTCACTCGGCCTTTGATCATGGGGGTGGCTCTCCTTTGGACACAGTACTCCAGCTGCAGCCTCACTAAGGCCAAGTAAAGGGGGAGGATGACGTCCCTGGTTTTGCTTGAGATGCACTGGTGGATGCATGCCAGAGTTTGGTTTGCTTTGCTGGCTACAGCATCGCATTGGTGGCTCACGTTCATCTTCTGGTCAATCAAGACCCCCAAGTCTCTTTCGGTTTTGGTGCTAGCGAGCGTAGCACTACTGAGCTTATAAGTATGATGCTGGTTTTTCCTCCCAAGGTGGAGCACCCTGCACTTCTTTACAATGAATGCCATCAGGTTTTGTTCACCCACTTTGCAAGCCTGTCCAGGTTGGTCTGTATCCCCAGCCTGTCCTCCAGTGTTACTTCCTTCCCCCATAGTTTAGTGTCGTCCATGAACTTTGCCAGTCCGCTTCTGACACCCAAAACCAGATCATTTATGAAGATGTTGAAGAGTACTGGCCCAAGTACTGAGCCCTGAGGGACACCACTCGCCTTGCACCATGTTGATTTGCTCCCATCAACTAATATTCTTCGTGTTCAACCCCAGAGCCAGTTCACCAGCCATTGGTCCATGAAATGATCAAGGCTGCAGTTCTCCAGCTTAACCATGAGGACATCACAGGAGACCAGGTCAAAGGCTTTACTGAAATCCAGGTATATGACATCAACCTCATCATGGCTGAGGCTGCACGCTCCCGATGCATGGTTGTCATGGGGGACTTCAACCTCTCTGACATCTCATGGGAAGAGCACACAATTGAATTCCTCTTGGTTGGGAGGTCTGTAATAGACTCCTACAATTATATCCCCCTTCCCCATGCTCTCCCCGTATTTCAACCCAAAGGCTCTCAAGACGCCCTCCTTGGATGCTAAACTCAGTTTGAAGGGAAGTGTACTGTTCCTTCACGTAGAGAGCTACATCTCCACCCCTCTTTCCAACATGGTCTCTCCTGTACAAAGTATAGCCTTCTATACCAATGGACCAGTCACATAGGTAGAGTCCCACCACCAGCGTTTCCTCTAAGCTGTGTGGTGTATGTGGCCGCGTAGGTGCACCTGGCAGTGTGGCATGAGTGAGCCTGTGTGGCTGCTCACACTCTGCAGTTTACAGGGAATGCTGCCCACCAGATCTCCGTTATCCCTACAAGATCATAATCTTTGTTGCTCAGGAGAAGGACCAGTTCCTCTTGTTTGTTTCCCAAATTCCTGGCATTTCTGTACAGGCAGCTGAGCCTGTCATGGGAAGCCCTGGGCTTCCCTGTGTACTGGGATGTGATCTTTCCTTGGGCTGCCGTTGGAGTAAGTTCCCTTGAGATACCTAACCTGTTAATACTGTGCCTGACATGACCTGGGCTATAACTGTTAATTGACTGACCATCCCCCAGTGAACCTAGTTTAAGTCCCTGTCAAGTAAGTCACCCATTCTGTTAATTGTTACATAAATGTAACACACGGAAGGGGCACCAAAGTTTTGTCGGCAGCTCATTATCTGTTTCCCCTTGCTTCAGCTTCTTTATCTCTTTTCAGATCTCATCTGAAGGTATCTTTCTCCCACTGCCTGCAATTCTGTGTCTCAGGCCTGCTGATTATATATTTTTTATTTTCTCACTTAATATTAAGTGGTTTCAAGGTATAGTTTGCAGGAAAGTGTCTCGGCCAGCCGGAACCGACTTGAGGTGATATACAAATTGCTCAGTCGTTTGGGCGGGCTGGTGAATGGAGAGGCAGACAAAGCGTATTGGTTGCGAAAAGCTTTACTTACGCTGCTAATAGCCGCGACGCAGGTGGTCCAGTCGCTTAAACAACTCCACGAGGTGCTCCAGCTGGCAAGACTCAGGCCAGCTAATCCGTCCACAAATTAAGCCGGCAGGGAAAGGGTACGTCGAAGGATTGCGCTCGGCGACGGGGAGAAGAATCGATAGGTGATCAGGCTATCGATCAGCTCAGCCGCAAGTCAGATATCCTTAGGGGCACTCTGCAGCGTGCTCAAAGTTCTCTGACTTGGGCGGAAGTCCCACAAAGTTTTATACGGCCAGCAAGCCAATTACTAGCCGCCACGTAGGAATAATTTAGAACTGGCCATTAGCGGGACACAAATTTGCATGCGAATGGCGGGAACTCTCTTGCACCGGGGTTTTTTGTTGCAGCAGAAAACTTTTGCTGTGCAAG
This sequence comes from Alligator sinensis, assembly GCF_000455745.1. Taxonomy (NCBI): domain Eukaryota; kingdom Metazoa; phylum Chordata; order Crocodylia; family Alligatoridae; genus Alligator; species Alligator sinensis. Next base: position 1,925,007 of record NW_005842135.1, on the reverse strand, counting down.
AGATTCATGTGGCAGGAAAATTCCATCGTGCCGAGGCACTAAAATCATTGGGTTGTGACATGCCCCCTTGCCGACGGCACAACTGGAATTTTAGACACATGAGCACGTTATAGAGAATTTTTGTTTCAGGATTCACTGGCCTGACAGAGCTTAAGAAACCAACATATATATAAACAAAATTTTACAGACCGGTCTTTTTAACAAACTATAAAATACAATAACTTAAACATATAACAACAACTATTAGTTATCATCTGATTGGAGAACATCTGTTTGGGACTCCCCTCATTTATTAGTCAGTGCACAATGAAATAATCACCGCGGGACATCCGTCTTCTCCCATAACAGACAATGCCAATTAAAATACTTAGCAAAATGAGAGAGGAGCAGCGCCATAGCAACCGCGGTCCCCCCTCCATAGCCGTTATTACGTTGACTTAAGGGAACCGCATTTGGGTGCTCGACGGATCTCACAATCGAGCGGCTGTGGATTACTGCTTTGTTGAAGTCGGGCCTGTAAAGAAAGAAACAACAGAACAAAACAAGAGAGAATCATAGTTGAATTTACTATAAGGATACCAGGTGAACGTCGGAATGACAAGTCATCCAGTTGTGATGAACGATAATAGGGGGACGATTGGGCTTTTCCTCTAATTGGACAGAATAGGTATTAGGATATTGTCC
>NW_005842135.1:1920130-1921313 GCF_000455745.1 Alligator sinensis | reverse complement strand
ATATTTTTTTCCTTCAAGGTTCTTGGAGGTGACCGCCATTGCTTTCGCCGGGGGGTAAACTCTTGACGTCTTGGTTTCGGTGTTTCAACTGGGTATGCTGAAGATCGGTCTCTTATATCATTAGAAGTTCCTTCACTTTGTTTCATGAGCGCCTGCAGTCGTGGGAGATGGCCTAAGAGATTTCCCACTGGCTGACCCGCCATCGGGTTCAAAAAGAGTCGGAGCGTAACAGCATTTGCACCTCCGTATACCTCTACACAGGTGTCTATAGTTTCCAGGGGCGCTGGAATTGCCCCGGGGTCCAATAGGTGGCGATGAGCCCATCTCTCTTTGCGTTAGGCTGCTGTTAGCCCCATTGGATTCGCTCTTGGGCTCCATGAAAGGTATGATACTCCAATTCTGGCTAGGAGGAGTTGCTCCGCAGTGGCCTTCTGCGGGCGACCCTCATGCCAGGTGTGAAATTTGTGGGTTACCTGTCCCACTACAAGCGCCGGGAGTGGGATGGGCCAGTGTGCACTGTCTGTGACCACGTTCAAATCAGTAGCATGCCCTCCGCTCCACGCCGCTTATCGGGTCAGAGCACTCGCTTCTTCCCAGTCTAATGTGTCAGATCGAAACTCCACTATTAATCGTCCCAACCACATGGCCAAAGTTTCTTCTGATTTTATTTTAGATTCTCTGCAAAGTTCCTGAATTTCTGGTCGAGTGCGTGTGCGAGAGGTAACAGTGGTACGCGTAGTACCTTCTTCATCTGCGACACGCTTCATCACAGCTATCGGGTGAGCTGCGGCAGAGAGAGAGTTAAATTCTTCATGAGGGAGCGTTGGGTACATCCCTCCCATGGCAAGGAGGCGGGGCGTTTGGGAACAACATCACCTCAGGGGGCGGAGTCACTAGGCGGATCCCCGCCGGGTCTTCCGAAGCTCCGCCTCTCTTCTCCAGGTTCCCCGGATGGTTTGCATTTCTTTCGGCGCCATTTTCTGTCAGCGGCATCATGCGGCCGGCGCTATTGATAAGCGTCACTCCGGAGCTTTTTGCCGTCCGCTCCAGCGACTCTTTACCCGCCGTATGCAGCTGAGCCTCCAAATTTGCATATTCCCTTAGTAGACCCGCTACTGTACGGAACAGCACATTCATCATCTTTCCCTTCTTCCATTTAGTTAAACCCCATTTGGGCACGTGA
>NW_005842135.1:1912763-1919989 GCF_000455745.1 Alligator sinensis | reverse complement strand
GCTCCCCATTATGCATCCGAACTCCCCAAGGGATAGCTTAGTTCTCCACTCTTTTATGACTGCTTCTTCTTTCTTTACGGAGAAGTAGCCATCAATATTCCGTTCATCCCCTTCTACCGCCTGGTGGTAGGCGATATGCACCCATAGATCGTTTGCATTCTCTACGCGGCGAATCCTGGTGCGCCAAGGGCAGCACCCAATTAGACTCATCTCCATCACCGTGCCCTTGTATCCCATCCTCGTCGCCATGTCTCGGCCGGCCGGAGCCGATTCGAGGTGATATACAAATTGCTCGGTCGTTTGGGTGGGCTGGTGAGTGGAGAGGCAGACAAAGCGTATTGGCTGCGAAAAGCTTTATTTACGCCGCTAATAGCCGTGACGCAGGTGGTCCAGTCGCTTAAACAACTCAACGAGTTGTTCTAGCTGGCAAGGCTCAGGCCAGCTAATCCGTCCACAAATTAAGCCGGCAGGGAAAGGGTACGTTGAAGGATTGCGCTCGGTAACGGGGAGAAGAATCGATAGGTGATCAGGCTATCGATCAGCTCAGCCGCAAGTCAGATATCTTTAGGGGCACTCTGCAGCGTGCTCAAAGTTCTCCGACTTGGGCGGAAGTTGCACAAAATTTTATATGGCCAGCAAGCCAATTACTAGCCCCCACGTAGGAATAATTTAGAACTGGCCAATAGCGGGACACAAATTTGCATGCGAATGGCGGGAACTCTCTTGCACCGGGGTTTTTTGTTGCAGCAGAAAACTTTTGCTGTGCAAGAGACCCTCATGTGGCGGGAAAATTCCATCGTGCTGAGGCACTAAAATCATTGGGTTGTGACAGAAAGATGTTATACTAAATACTGCTGCAAAGGGCAGCAGTAAAAAAAAACAAACCCATACTTGAAATTTACTTTCACACACTTATACCCTTCTAGGAACCTTCTGCACTTGGAGACAATGTATTCCACTCCTCCTTTCTGGTATTAGAGATTCAAATGTACTTTACAACATGAAAAAATAAGCATGCTGGGTCTCAATAAGGGCTGGCTCATTTTCACCAGGCCTGAATATGTGGTGGTTAAGAACTCTCTCTCAACCAAGGTGTTTTCCTTTAAGGGTACAGTGCAGAAATCCAGAACAGACTAAAGGCCAAACCTGTGAGTTCCATTCCCTTATCTTTAATTTTTTTAAAACACTCAAAGGCCAAAACCATCCCTAGGGTAACAGCACTGGATTTCAGCAGGGTTATGCTGGAGATTAATTTGGTCTTGACTTGGGTCCCAGAATTAAAATAGCATGTGCTGGCAGAAGTGTGTAGGAATCCTGAATAGAAGGTCTGTATTATGCCTAGATGCTGGTGCTATCAGCTCCTCACTTCAATAAGTGCTAAATTTAGTCAAGCTAGTCTAAAAATTAAAACTCAGACAAACAACTGCTTGTATCCAACATTTTAAACTCCTCATTGGCCTCCTACAGATAAAGAAATGGAATACTAGCCAACAGCTGTGATATGATATTTATGGCTTCATTTAAAAAAATATTGCAAAAGGATTTGAGTGACAGTGAAGGGAGAAGAGCTCTTAAGGCCATTCAAAAGCAAGCTCTACAAGTTGTTTGTGCACCTCCTCTTCCATATGTGATCTCATAGTATCTCTGAGCAACTCCAGCAATTGTTTGGATTTAAAAAAAAAAAGTGTTATGAAAGCATCTTCATTTTGAGTTGCCTTTAATACAGGGGCGGGCAATTATTTCAGGCAGAGGGCCGCTTACTGAGTTTTGGCAAGCCATTGAGGGCCGCATGACAGGCAGCCAGGGGCAGATAAATATTAATTTTTTAAATTTTTTAGGGGCCACGCAGGCTGGATAGAATGGCCTGGTGGGCTGCATCCAGCCTGCAGGCCACATTTTGCCCACCCCTGCTTTAATACAATAAATAGTCGTCTCCTTTTCATTTTTCTCTTCTACCAGTTCTGCCTGCCTCTGCCTTGCACATACTTTTCTACCAAATGGCTGCTTCCTCTTTTTATACCTCTCCATACATCGTCTACCATCTCCTGATGTTCTTCTCCCTTCTCCCAGTTCAAGCTACTTATCCACATAGCTGTTTTCTTTCTTTCTGTCTCTGCTCCACACTTCCCTGGATATTTCTTTCTTTCAGCTGGTACTTGGATCCTCTTATCAAGTACATTCTATGAGACCTTAGAGGCAGCTAAACTGTTTTTCCTCTTGTGCAGATGGCTGTTATTGGCCACTAGATTTTTCTTTACCATTAAGAGCTTGGGCACTGTGAGAAAAGCTGGAGACAAGACAAGGCCACCACCATACGATCTATGTGCAGACCAGTTTCAGCACTAATGCACACAAAGGGTGTCTATAAAAGTGCTCGGGGGTGGGGATGTGTTTTAATTAGAGCAGCTCCTGAAAGCTGCTCCAATCAATATGCTGCAGCACCATGTGTATTCAGTGTCCGGCATTTCAAAATGGCCACGGGGGCACTTTAACTAAAGCTTGTTAGACAAGTTTTAGTTAAAGCGCCCCTGTTGCTGTTTTGAAACGAGGGACGCTACAAACATGTGACTGCGAGGCATGCTGCAGCATTCCAATTCAAATGCTCCAGCAAACTTCATTAATTGAGTTTGCTCCAACACATTCCAATTAGAATGCGTCAGAGCACATGTGTAGGCACCTAAGAGAGAAGAGCCACGCGCATGATCAGAGGTCAGGGAAGCAGACCCTACGATGACAGGTTGAGAGCCCTGGGGCTCTTTAGCCTGGAAAAGCTCAGGCTCAGGGGTGATCTGATGGCCACCTATAAGTTTCAGGGGTGACCACCAGTATCTGGGGGAACATTTGTTCACCAGAGCGCCCCAAGGGATGACGACTAGGTCGAACGGTCATAAACTACGACAAGACTGTTTCAGGCTGGACATAAGGAAGAATTTCTTTACTGTCTGAGCCCCCAAGGTCTGGAACAGCCTGCCACCAGAGGTGGTTCAAGCGCCTACATTGAACACCTTCAAGAGCAAACTGGATGCTTATCTTGCTGGGATCCTATGACCCCAGCTGACTTCCTGCCCTTTGGGCAGGGGGCTGGACTCGATCTTCCGAGGGCCCTTCCAGCCCTAATGTCTATGAAATCTATGAAAGGATGGTGCCTCTAACGGTAAAGTGGCACTGATCAGCATTTGAAAAGAGCAAGAACTGCCAACAGATTTGGGTGTACCTAAGGCATTCTGGCCCCTAAACAAGGAACATTACCAGCTGAGCCAGAATGAGATACAATAGCCAAAGGGAAGATATTTGGCTACTTTAATAAACTCCAGGCAACTCCATACATGAAAGTTTTTTTTTCCTTGATTTGTTCCCACTGTGTGATCTTAAGGACTTTATTTGTTTCAAAACAGCTAAGCAAGTTCCATCACATACACTGACTCAACAGGAACTGTCTTTTAAGGAAGCGCTCAAGCAGAGCCATCTTTGAAACAGTTTTACAACCTATAAAGGGACACTTAATTAAACCAACCATTTAAACCACAAAGCAAAGAGGAAAATAAGACTACACAAAGGCAATGCAGGGGATGTTTATACCACAGCTAATCCAACAGACTAAGCACAGTCATGCAGGAAGGATTCACAGGGTGAAGGGTCAGTATATCCAAAATCCAAGAGGGAAGACTTTCAACTGCATTGCAATAAGTTCACAAAGCCAAAAATTCCTTTGGCAGTACTGTACTTAAAACAGCAGCAGGCAAGCAATTGGAAAATGAGCATTAATGACCTCCCTTAAGACCAGACAACACACTTTGTCCAGTGTCCATATTTGTAAGATTATGTGACTCGGATACTATCTTCTGTTTTAACATGCAGATCTGCCACGAGACTATAAAAGAAAACCAGAAGAAAAGGAGAGAAGCCAACTAAGAAGGAGAGGAAAATGAGGAACTAAAATAAGATTCAAAAGGGCTGTTAGTAGCTGTAATGGGAGTGATGGAGATGGGCACTAAGCCACGTTCCCAGGGATTTGGGACAGGACGCGTCCCTAAGATGCAGACTATTAAAATATTTCTTGGCAGGGTTAAATTCATTCAGTTAAATTTATAATCAACTCAGAGCATTTACTTATACTCAAATAACCTCAACTGCAGCCACGTGCACTCAAGAGACTCTTATAAAGCCATTCAGCAAGTGATTTGAAGCAGTAGCAGTTTTCCTAGGTAGAAATTTGGCTATAGTTTATATCAATGAAAATGGAGAAAGAGTGATTTAATTCTATTGCAGCAGCATGCAAAACATGCCCAGCGCTCTACCTAAGTTTAAGACAACAGTTTCTATTGTTAAGGAACAAAAATACAGTTTCTTTTATGTCCCCAGTGCAAGGGCTATTCTTCTTTATGGAGAGCAAATTCAGAAGTCTAACAAACATGTACTTCCCTTGGCATTCCAGGTGGCTTCTGGTTCCCGAAAATTCTGTAAATGCTTAAAATGTGCTATAAAGACGGAACATTTTAACACCTTGTGGTGTCCTTTCCCTCCTGAAATGTGTACAAAGATAAGCTAACTTACACAATTCTACTTATACATTTCTTTTTCATTTTACAAACATCTTAAGACACTTCTATACAAAAATTAGAAATAGGCCCAGTACTTCAGTCAGATATAGACTAAAAAGCAACTCCTTGAAGACTTGCAAAAGGTTTTCCTGATTTCAGACCATAATATTAGAAATCTCATGAGACCACATAACAGCTGTCAACCAGGGCCAAAAAAACCCAAATAAAACCAAACAACAACGACAACATCTCAAAAATAGGTTCCTTATGCAGGAGAATTTCAAACTGACAAAATTCAGACCTCACTCATTTCCCATAGGCCCCTGGAAACTGAAAGGAATTTAGACTGAAATGTCTACTTTTACTGATCTCTAATAAAACCAATATACAGTGTTATGGGTTAATAAAATAATTTTAATATGGCATTAATATATTAAAATACCAAAACTTAAAACCAGAAATATGATTCTGGTATTACAGTGTCTTTGAACACATGGAAAATAAACAGGCAGCCATAAATAAAGAGCTGAATAAAAGACAAAAGCCCTCTCTCCTTTATAAGCCAAGTAACTGAAGATATTGACCACAGGATGGTGGCTCCAAAACAGCAGAACACTTGATGGTGACCAGCTGACAGCTGCTGCTCACTTGTTGCTAACTCTGCTTTTTATAGACATTAAAAAAATTACACTCAAGATAAAAAACAAACACACTCTAACATGTTATTTTTCCATCTATACTACTTTTGTAGTGCCTACAGAAGTACAATGAGAAATAGGAGTTCATGTAAGAGCAATTGAGCTGAAAGGTGTCCACAAAAATCAGACAGATGCACTCTCCAATAAAGCATAATTCTTGCTCTGAAATAATTTGAGTTTGCCTGCTCTAAAATTCTAACAGGTCCTAGGACACAAACCTGCTTGGAGTCAGATGGCTAATAGACATGTCCCCTTCCATTAGAAATACAAGATGGGACAAAGGAACTTCTCTTTGGAAAAAAAGTCACGAGCAAGATTAACCTACTGTTTCCATATCCATTTTTAAAAGGATAAATCTATTTTATGACAATGAATCTTACCTTTATAATCTTTTCAACTCCAGAGGAACAGATCATATAGGTGTGAGGATTAAATCGGACTTGGTTTACAATTGACCGATGACCTTTCAAAACCATAAAGGCACCATTAACAACCCTGCCGATCCCACCTAGAAAAACAAAAGAAAAAAAAAACGCAACTGATTTGGAGCATAAGTGTATTTAACAGTATACTTTAACGCTATTCTGTAATAAGTTTAAAGCCTAGACTGATAACAGAATACTAACCTGGTATATAAAGTTAATAAAGAGAAAAGAAAACAAAAGGTAGGGCAGAGTGGTTCTGTTTGTGATTATGGACCAGATACTATTTCACTAATTAGGCATGTCAATGTGATCCTATTCCACTCATCTGGAGTACCCAAAAAAAAATATTCATGCAAAAAGAACAGGTTGTCCTGTTTTCTTTGTTGTCCTTTGTGACCTAAGCTTAAACTTGAGAAAAGGACATGTTACAAAAGAAGACCTCTAAATAGTTTTTCAGGGACTCAAGCAGGGTGGGAATAGTCACACTTAGATACTTAAGTGCCCCTTATCTGTCCAAGAAGCAGAATGAGAACTGGCCCTAAATTGACAGTGAATTTGCACTGGGAGGAGACTCTAATCTCTGTAATCCTAAACGGATGCTAGAGGCTCTGGATCCCAGTATGACAAATGTGTATGCATGTCAAAGAAATGTAACACATTTGGCAAGAAACTGTTTAAGCCACTAATGGCAGAGCCTGAGGCTGATAAAAAATGTACAGAGGCTATTGGCCCCATAATTCATGTGCTTCATTGTGTCAGAGATGGAATAAAAATTGCAAGGAAACTTCTGGGCAATGACATTAACAAGAATATTGTTCTGCAGTGTGTTACTGAAATGACCTCTTCTTGGCTGATACATGGGAATTCAATGATAGGCTTCCAGATTTAACAGCATGAGCTGCTATGGATTAAGCTACAAAGCCCAGAGTATGTAACCAAGTGCTGTAATAACTCATATCCTCTAGATCAGGGCTATGCAACTGGCAATCCATGGGTGGTTAAAACTGCATCCCACAGGGCTTGTTAGCATGGCTGCTGGAACTACTGTATTGGTGAAGCTCTGGAGCACCAAGGGAGTGAACACCACCTCTGTTTGCCCCCTCACCTCCCACCCTCTTGCTTACTGCCAAATTCAGGGGTTTTTGTCACTGTTGGAGGTGTATCATTCAGCCTGGGAGAATCTTGCAAGCTGGATTCAGCCCACAGTGTCAAATGAGTTGGACAACACTGCTCCAAATTGTGCAGCGGGGTACCTAGAACACATACTAACCTGTCCTTTTTACATCGATTCCTTGCCCCCGAGGCAGAGGAACTAAACAACATGGCATTTACATAAAAGGGAGCACCAGAAAACTACTGCAGTTCCTGTAATACCATTTGTGATTGGTATCCAGGTTGTAGCCATATTGGTCTAGAGGCAAAAGCAATCAAAACTTGTGGTAGAGGGGATTAGACCAACTAGATTTTTGCAAAAAATGTCTTTAATTGCAAGCTTTCGGGTACAAGCACCCTTCTTTAGGCATAGGAGAAAAGATTGTAAAAGTTTTCCTAGGTAGAAATGA
>NW_005842135.1:1912526-1912753 GCF_000455745.1 Alligator sinensis | reverse complement strand
GTGTTTCCTGGGTAGAAATGAAACAGTGTGTGTAGACACATAAAAATTCTCCTGGATAGAAATGAAAGTTCATCTATCTATCATTTCTACCCAGGAGAATGTTTACAAGTTTCACATGAAAAAAAATGTCTTTAATTGCAAGCCACACACACACACACACACACAGAGCTTCATATATATTCTTCAGTTCATATATATTCTTCAGTTCATATATATATATATATATA
>NW_005842135.1:1908587-1912502 GCF_000455745.1 Alligator sinensis | reverse complement strand
ATATATATGAAGAAGCTCATATAAATTGGCTCATATTATATAATATAATATAATATAATATAATATAATATGAGCCAATTTATATGAGCTTCTTCATATATATATATATGAACTGAAGGAGGGTGCTTGTGCCTGAGAACTTGCAATTAAAGAATTTTTTGCAAAAATCTAGTTGGTCTAATAAAAGATATCACCTCTACAACAAGTTCTGATTCCTTGTATTTGTGACTCACACTTAAGGAGCTCCTTGTGTTTCATCTTATTAGTTCTGTTTTCCAAACCAACATGACTACAAGTATATCCCTGAAATATGGAAGATATAATAATTAGCTGTTTGGAAATGTAAACTTAATTGCTAAAGAGGAAATAAGCAAAATTCAGCTCCCTGTTTGGCATCTGACACCTTCAGGGAAGAAACCTGCTGGAGTTTTATCTCTGTCTAATCTGCATATACATAGAGGAACTTATTCACAAATGGTCTTTGAGACCAAGGGGAACCCCACCATCCTTTAACTCCCCTGTGCAAGATGACGTTTCTTTTCTACCTAGAAGAACTTTTACAATCTTTGAATTATCCTCTGCCTGACTGTTTGGACCCGAAAGCTTGCAAAGGAGTTTTGTCTGCCCCCATTTTAGACACTGGGTTCTTCATGCACATACGAAGAACCAACATGTATTTATATACAGATATAATGTTTGAAGAAGATGCACACTTACATATTCAGGTATGCAAGTAAATGCACATGCCATGATGAAGAACAGGAATGAAAGTGGCACTGATCTTTAAAATACAAAATTAAAACTGCCATGTAGGAATGCAAATGGATCAACCAAAGATGAATTCTTGGGTGAGAAGTACAGTATCTAGAAAGCGGAAGGCAGTTTTCTAATTTATGCTGCCTGCCTAATCCTATTCATATGCATGCGTGTGCATACATGCACACACCCACACCTTATTAGTTTGAACTTGAATGCTTTCCCCCTAAAGGTATAAAGTTTCTTTCTTCCTTTTGTTTCCATACTCAAATTACTAGATTGTTAGGGGCTGGAAGGGACCTTGCGGATCATCGGGTCCAGCCCTCCTGCACTAGGCAGGAAGACAACTGTGGTCAAATGACGCCAGCGAGGTGACTGTCCAGTCTTCTCTGAATCATATTGCTGTAGCTTGATTTCTATTTTGTGCTGCTTAACTAGAAACTATTTCCCTGAAATGGAGAATAGTGAGTTTCCATAAACAAGCAAAACAAAAGAGTCACGTCCTATAGAAAAAGTTGTACTGATACTAAACAACAAGCAGAGAACAAAACAAGACTCCTGGGAGGCTCAAACGAAATACAGATTTAAGGGCAGCCTTTCTTTGTTGGTTTATATGAATGGCACAAAGACTTCATCTACCCATTTCAGTTCCGAATCTTTCCCCCTGAATGAAAACTCATATTCTGATTTCTTACTCTACACTGTGGTACACAACATGCTTCTCTCTCAACATGCCAAGGTCTAAGTGATGGATTGCTAGTGATAAAAATCCAAACAGAGGGACACAAGAACTGCCCATGCCCTAAACTTCAGGATGATATAGAAAGAAATGAATCCCCCCATCAGTTTGTGTCAAACAGCCAACCAAAACTAAAACCAAGCAAAAAGCCCGCCAAACTCCTTCCAAAAACAGGGCCTAAGGAATTTTCAATGGTAAAAAGTGAATATGGAATATTGATCCTGCCAGGATGAGAATATGAAACAGGCTTGAAAGGGGAAGAGAGGAGGCCATGAACTCTAAGAAGGCAAAAAAGGAGAAACTTCTACTCAGCCTAGTCAGGTTATACGCTTCTTCACTTACACAATGATGAGCTGCTGAAGATCCCAGTAGCTTATGAAAAGTTGGGAAAGATCCTCCTCCGCTGTTATGCCAGCAAAATCCCTCTTCTGGGGTGGCCACTGAGATGAAACCACGTGTGTGATACTTCAACTTACTTAAAGTTTCCACAGAGAATACAAGAGAGGAACTAAACTGCCCTTAATTACGCTAGTTGGATTTTGCTGATATGAAGTGGTGAGTTGACACTGTTGCAACCAGAAGAACAGGACTCCAACTCCTTAATTTCAGATCAAGGTTTTTCACATTTCCTAATACAATCCTGATTCCTCAACAACCTTTTCATTCTGTTCCATGCTAGGCATTCATGACTGCACTCATGGCTGACAGCAACTCACCCTCTCCCCCCTGCATTCTTTCCAGCCAAGTCACAGCTGTTGATGCAGTAGCATGCATCAGGCCAAAAATGTGCAGGGTTACATCAAGTCTGTTTCTTGAAGCTCTTATCTCAGATTTGAGGAGAAGCATTCCAGGAAAATGGTCTCAGTAATGAAAAGAAATGAGCTACTCTGTAAATGTTTCCAACCCTACAAGCAATGCTCAGAAGCAAGTTCTTAAATTATCCAATGACACTACACCTAAAGTTTACATAGCACAAGACTCAGGCTGACATGGGAAAATGCTTTACAGAAGAAATGTTCCTAAGAGTCAGGCACTAGGGATATAATAAGGTACAGAATCATGATATTGTGGTTGTTATAATATTGTCTTGGGAGACAGACAACTTGCGGTCCACCTCCTAGGTTTGTGTCAAACTTCTTGTGCGATCATCAGGAAGTTACTTATCTATACCTTAGCTCCTATATAGAGTCTAATGATTTAATTCCCTTTTCTTTTTTCTTGTTTTTTTTGTTTTTAAACTTAATAAGCTTTTCAGATTTCTTTCTTTTTTTAAAAAAAAATCTCCTTTCTAGAAGTTCAGAATTAGAGACAGGCTACCCCTAGTATGTTCCTTTCCAAAGAAAGGCTAAGTTTCAATATATGGCAGTCCCTATTACCCACTGGTTCAGTTACGCTGGTAATTGCTTTCTGATCTACCTTGTACATGCTACTCAAGACTAAAGTCAAGAATAAGTCACTCTTAATGCTCTAGAAACAGCTTCTCCAAGAAAGTTTTTTTAAGGTGTTGACAATCTCTCGAAATAGTTTACCAACAAAACACCAAACAGCTGGAATGCAGGAACTAAGAGATACATTGGGATAGCTCTGGTGACATCCAGTAACTAATTTTATTTTATTTTATATATTTCATTAGTTTATTGTCACTCAAAAAGAACCAACAGAACATCTAGTCTCACCTCCACAATGTCACAAGCCCCTAAATTTCACCCAGTTATCTTTGGGAAATTAATCCAATAACCTGTGCTCAACTACAGCTCTATTACAGCAGAATATACGTTTTAGCACTGAATGAACACATCTATGCTAAAGAAACTACAGGCAATCCTCGACTTACAATGTTTTGCACTTACAACATTTATAAACTGACACCCAGTTTCAACTTTCTGATGTCAGTTTAGACTTTACAACACTTGATCTGACGCGATGCCACACCAGCAAACAAGTTCGCTGTGTTGTCCATCTCCCTGGAGAACAACTATCCAAATTTCCTTGGACACTTTCTTTAAGAAAGCAGACAAGACTCCAGGAAAACCTGCAGCTAAGACTCCTGAGAAGACTCCAGCCAGGAACCCTTCAAAAAGTCGGGCAAAGTCACCTCAAAGAAGTCCTTCCAAATCAATATGATTGCTATTTACAATATAAATACATTAATGTAGCTATATTACTCATCTATAATTGACTGAGTACAAAATTCTGGGTTATTTTTGGTGAAAATAGGGTATCAGGCCTTGGTTCAGGAACCAATCCCCCATTTATAACATTGTTTCCTGTAGGAAAAACAGTTCCGAGTTAAGTTTTGACTTATGATGCAATTGGTTCTTGAAAACAGTGTCTTCAGTCCAAGGACTGCCTGTACATTGCAAGCTAGCAAGCTGCCTGTCAAGAACGACAGGGGAGGGGGCTGGTTGGGACGGAGCCCA
>NW_005842135.1:1906110-1906726 GCF_000455745.1 Alligator sinensis | reverse complement strand
CCCAGGAATCTCAGGGTCTCCATGGATATTGGCTGGGATCCATACAGGCAGGGTGGGCAGCTGAGTGGACAGGATGGGGCCACTGGCAGGCAGGGAGCAGCGTCTGGGAGCAGGATGGGCAAACGGGGTCAGGGATAAGGACTGCAAGACAGTGACAGTGCAGGGTAGGAGCCCATAGCAGAGCTGTGATCCACTCCCTGCATGCCCCTGCTTGCAGAACTGGCATCCAATAGTAGCAAATTTTGGTCAATACTGGCCTAAAAAACAGATTCAAAACTGATATTCTAGAAGTGAAAGGACTTGGAGGCATCACAAGCTCTTTAAAATGTGAATATTACAGAGTACATTCCCCCCTGGATTAGATCCCTCTCCTATGAAAACAGCTAACATCATCTTTAAAAAAAATAAATTAAAAAGTTACATATTTTGAAATATATTAAGAGGCAACTAATAAGCTCCACTAATCAATCTGGGACTTTGAGAGCTTAAAGTGCAAGTGGTCTCCAATGTGGCAACCATATTAAATCTTCTGAAAACTTTTGTCATCTAATTCTTTGAGCATGAGAAGCTGTTTGTATTTGCAATGACCAACGCAAAAGGAAGAAAAATTGCACAA
>NW_005842135.1:1894255-1906079 GCF_000455745.1 Alligator sinensis | reverse complement strand
CCTGCTGAAAATTGCTGCAATTAGTTTAGTAACTGGACCACAATGACAGGCCCGTTCCTGCCAGTACTTACACTCAGACAGAATTAAGGAGATTTTGAAATGCAGTTTGCTGTTTTAATTTATTCAGCTGCTCAGAAGTTTGACAGTTGCCATTTCAATTAAATAACTTATTGATCACCTGACTGCCTTCCCCAACCAAATATAATGAAATACCTGTTCCTGAAACAGTGCCTTGGAGCAGTAGTTGAGAAACAAAAATAAGCTCTGAATTGTGAGGATGATTCAGAGATGTGGGTGAGCAATTTAAGTTCTGTTTAGCAAAATGGTTTGTCTATTTATTGCTGCAGGAGACATATTGGACCCTGCTGGAATTAGTTGAGATTTTTTTTTTTTTTTTTTTTATTACAGGTGGGGGTTTCTTGGGGTTTTTTAATTAAAGTTGCTTTTAAAACCAAAAAAATCCCAAATCCATTGGCAGCTAGCCCATTTCTAACAATTTGTGAAGCACTTTTGGGTGGACCCTATGTCTCGTTTTAATTGCATCTTCTTTGAGACCAAAATACACTTGCTGCTTGTGGAGATACTGGATTTCCTCACTGTAAGCAACACCCTAGCATGGGTTACATATATGGTGGTTCTAGCACCACAAAACTATCTGCAGATACTTCAAACTGAAGCTCTATCTACACATGCCCTTTAAAAAACCCATTGTTTTAAAGAGGAAGTTAGCTAGTAAGCTCACCAGGCCACTGAATCATTTCTGAAGAGTAACTGGGAACTGGTATGGAGACAGGGGGGAGGGGGATGTTTGGAAAGGGAAGCAGGAGAGAAGGGAAACTGAAGATGAAGCATTTTAAGGAAAGAAGAGGTGAAGGAAGTTTTGTTCCTGGCACTCAAAATGCTGCACAACCACACCTTTTATTAAACAGAAAACTCCCAAAAAAAGGGGGGGGGGGGGAGGGAGTAAAAGTAAAGGCTCTTAAGTTTTATAACATCGAGGGCAATTGTTCTCAACCATTTTTGTACCAAGACCCATTTGTAAATGTTGATGGCCAGTCCTGACCCAGTAAATAGTTTAAAGTAGAAAACCCCCCTGGCCCTGCTGATGCCCTTCACTCCCAACCCACAGCCCCCCACCCCCCAGCCCTGCTGGTGCCCCTCAGTCTTGCTCACACTGCTCGCCACCCCACTTCTCTGGGGTAGAGCCATGACCTAAGAGAAGCAGTGGCAATGGCTGGGTCATGGTGGCAAGGTAGAACCAGGGCCATCCCTAGTGGGGGCGAACTGGGGCAACTGCCCCAGGCCCTGCACTTTGGAGGCCCCTGCAGAGTTGGACAAAGCAGCTGAAGAGACTCTGCGCTGCCACCAGCTTCACATCCAGCCACTTGACACCCCACCCTCCACCGAATCCAGTGCCAAATCAGGTGCGTCTGGCTGCTTGGCACCCCCCTCCGCCCTGAATCGACCGCTGGCTTCCCCACATCTCGGGCAGGGCCCCACACGGGCTGATCTGCCCCAGGCCCTGCACCCTGCTCGGGGCGTCTCTGGGTAGAGCTGTAGCCTGGCGAGCAACGAGCTGGTGGCAGTGACAGCAGCGCAGCCTCTCCCCATTGCCTGTTACTCCTCACGCTAGTGGCGGTGCAGCTGGCATGGGGGTCCCAGCCATAGCAGCAGCAACAAGTCTTGCCACCCCACTCTGCTCTCCAGCACCAGGTCCTGCCTGCTGGGCCACAGAGCCAGCTCCTGCCTGTGCTGGTCTGGCCAGGCTGCAGCCCTGTGCCCGCTGTGGGCACACAAATCTGAGCAACATGTGCCCACTCATACCTCCCCAACATCACCTTTGGCCCCCCCCTGCCCTCCCAACACATTGTCTATGCCCCTCCTCCCACCCCATAGATTTACCTCCACGCTGCCTGGCTACTACACGCATGTGTGAGCACACATGCACATGGCACCCCCCTGCCTAAATGCATTCCTCCCACTCCCCCCAGCCCCAAGCAGCCCCTTGCAGACTGGAACTATTTCTTGAAAAATGTATGCAAAACATGATCCATTTTTAAAGTTAGTTTGTGACCAGTTCATATATTCTTGTAACCCACTTTTGGGTGGTGATCCATGGGTTGAGAAACACTGATCTAGAGAATTATTTCTAGAATAGAAAAGACCCCTTAAAGTAAGCACTGAAAACCCAGTCATCATAGAATCATAGAAGTAGGGTCGGAAGGGACCTTGTAGATCTTCAGGTCCGACCCCCTGCCTGGGCAGCAGGGAAACTGGGCTCAAGTGACCCCAGTCAGGTAGGCATCGAGCTGCTTCTTAAAGACCCCCAAGGTAGGAGCCAGCACCACTTCCCTTGGAAGTTGGTTCCAGATCCTAGCCGCCCTGACTGTGAAGTAGTTCCTACGGATGTCTAATCTGAACCTACTCTCCAACAACTTGTGGCCATTATTCCTTGTTATCCCGGGGGCGCTAGGAGAAACAAGGTCTCCCCCAAACCCTTCTGGTCCCCCCTAGTGAGTTTATAGATGGTCACAAGGTCCCCCCTCAGCCTTCTCTTGTGAAGGCTGAACACACCTCCTTGGCCCTACTTGAGATGCACCTGTGGATGCACAATAAGGTCCGGTTAGCCCTGCCGAATGTGACCTCGCATTGTCGGCCCATGTTCATCTTGGAGTCAGTGATGACTCCAAGATCCCTTTCTGCCTCCGTGCTCTCAAGAAGGGAGTTTCCCATCTTATAAGTGTGCTGCCAGTTACTACTGCCCAAGTGTGGCACCCTGCACTTGTCCGTATTGAAGCGCACCCTGTTTTTGTTAGCCCACCCTTGCAGCCTATCCAGGTCTTTCTGCAGTCTTTCCCTCCCTACTAGCATGCCCACCTCACCCCAAATTTTGGTATCATCAGCAAATTTGAACAGGTTGCTTTACACCCTGTCGTCCAAAATGCTGATAAAGAAATTGAACAGTGCGGGCCCAAGGACCGAGCCCTGGGGGACTCCACTGCCCACTTCCCTCCAGGTCGATATGACCCGTCTACCACCACCCTCCGAGTACAACCCTTCAGCCAGTTAGCAATCCATCTGACTGTGTAGGCATCGATGCCACAGTCGCCTAGTTTTTTTTAATGAGGATGGGGTGGGAGACAGTGTCAAAGGCCTTGCTGAAGTCCAGAAAGACTACATCCACGGCAACACCTGCATCCAATGCTTTTGTGACCTGATCGTAAAAGGCAATCAGGTTGGTCTGACATGACCTGCCCCTAATGAAACCATGCTGGTTGCCCCTGAGCATCATCCCCGATGCCGGCCCATCACAGATGTGCTCCTTGATGATCTTCTCAAAGTTTCCCCAGGATTGAGGTAAGACTGACAGGCCTATAGTTGCCCAGGTCCTCCCTCCTCCCTTTCTTAAAGATGGGGACCACACTGGCTATCTTCCAATCATCTGGCACTTGGCCCGAGCACCACGAGCACTCGTAAAGCCGTGCCAAGGGCCCAGCAATAACCCCTGCTAGCTCCCTCAACACCCTGGGGTTTGGGTGTCATTTTAAAAACATGTCAGCATGAGTCTGAACAAGTAACTGGAGATTTTCCTGTGGAGTTTGGAATGACCCTACTGTGTGCTGGGAAGTTCTCCCTAAATCACAATTATTTGCAAATGCAGCTGAGTATGTTCTGGTGTCCTGACACAATGCAGCATAGGTAACTGCCCCCCCACAATATGTCAAATGCGTTTCAAAAGAGAATTGTAATACTTATTCTTTACTGTCCCTCTTGGGTGGCTAGTGATGTTTTCAGCTGTTAAACAGCTACCATTGTCCCCTCTGGAAGTGGATACGTTTTAGTAGTAAGTGAAGTTCTCCTTACAGCTTGTAACTTTCTGTAGAAATTTCAGGATTTCCAGAAGATGCCATTTACAAAAGTCACCAACCTAATATAGGGGAGCTATAATTTAGGTATATATGACACTATCTTCTCAGGTAAGGTGGAGAGCGCACAGTCAGTCAGTTTGTGGTCTTACCTTTGTCTAAAATATGACTAAGGAGAACAGTATTTTAGTTCTTGGACATTTTTGGATCACAGACACACATACTTTTACTACACTCACATGGTAGAAGCCAGAAATTGAGTGTAAAAAGATTTATTACAATAGATTAGATAGCACGGGGAGAAAAAGATCTCAAAATTCCTGTAGGAGATGACTGTTTTTTCTTTTTCTTTTTAACTCTCTCTCTCTCTCTCTCTCTCTCTCAAATTTTTGTGGTCCAACTGCATCTACTGAGTTAGAATAACTGTTTGGTGCTTTTCACTACATCAGAGAAGAGCATATGCTTCAGGTAGGGGAAGAGAGGCGAGGGAAGAGACATAACCAATACCTATATTCATGGATCTGTAAGTTGCATAAAAGGCCCCAAGTTTATTGCTAGTAATGCAAGTCTTGAAAAGTTATTCTGGAAAATATTTAACTAGGAATGCAAAAAATGGACTTGGAATTCAAAAACATATTAGCATTTAAAACAGTTACATAGGACTCCTTGAGGGAACAGCATATGGTCTGCAAATAGTATGATGTATATTTGAGGTCAGCATTATTTACCAGCCACGCCATGAGCTCTGCTAAACTGTTAAAAGAAAAAAATGCCCAAGTTATGAGAGACTAAAATTTGCATGTTCTTATGCTGTAAGCTTCCGATCTTTACAGCATTTAACATTAAGCAATTAGTTTTGTAACCAAAGTGTTGTAAGCATACTGACACCCATTCTCTAGTAACAGTAAGAACTGTCAGAACAAAAAGTTGACAACAACACCTTATGATGGTTTTTGCCAACTGTACTTATCATTTGTAACAGATTTTCATCTGCTCTGTCCCAGGTTCAAGACTGTGCCCTTTTATAGGGAAAGTCAGGAAAAAAGGAAATCATAAAAAATGAAGGAGAAGAGAGAACATGTGCATATAATCCTGAGATGGAGAAAGGAGTATCAAGATATTGATGTTGCCATCATTCACGAGTTCCATACTGCAATCAACGTAAAGTCACATTTAAAAACCAAGCAAAAATTAAAGACCACATTTTCTCCAGTTTGCAAAGCCTTTTTATAAACTATTCACCCAACAGCTGTTAACTTTCACAACTCACTGAGCCAATCTTCTACACGTAGATATGAAACAAAAATAAACCCTTGTACTTATAAACATTAGTTATCAATTGCTTCACTATATAATGCAAGAGATCTTGAAAGATTATTCTCCACTGTAGGCGATATAAATAAGGAACATATTTTAAACAGTGAGGGAGGGTAATCAATCATTGGAACAGTTTAGATAATCTAACATTTGAAGTCTTTAAATCAAGATTCACTATTTTTCTACAGGCATGTTCTAGTTGGCATGCCCAAGTCAACACACGGAAGGGATTGGCTAAAGAAGTTTTAAGGCCAGAAGTCTGATTACTAGGTCATATTCCACAAATTCATAATATTAGTTATGCCTGTGTGTGGTGTCTTGAGGCACCTTTTTTTTTTTTTTTTTTTTAAATCCTAGCTCCCCCCCCGGAATCACAAACTCACCTGCTTCTGGATCTGGAGGAATTCGCCACATATACAAGTTGAAATCATCTGAGCCCGAGAGGATGTACTGAAAAAAAAATTAAGCAAATTACAATGTGGCCTTGTTTACGTTCTTTTTCCTAAAGACTGAGATTATTCCACTCCTTTAAGTCCTTTCAGTTTACTTATTTTGGGGTCTGAGCTGGCTGCCTCTTCAGGTAGGAATATTAGGACTGAGGATGTGAAACAACAGGAGTTAAAAGTCAGCGTCTGTCACCCATGTTTTAGGATTAGTCTGCTAGACATGTCAGTCTCTGCTGTAGATGAAGCTCCAAACCCATCTTTGAACTCCAGCTGTTTCCTAACCCCCAAGATGTTAAGCCTCTTCTCCCTTCCTGGCTTTCCAAGGAAAACTGCTTTAGATGCACCCCACCCCACCTGCACCACTCGTAATCACAAGTCAATCATTGCTGCTAAGAATCATTTAATTATTTTCTAGAGGAAAAGCTATCAAATTCTGGTGTCTGCTCTTGAATTTCAGGGCCAGCAGCAAATACATTTAACACAATACACTTTCTGGTTTATAATTTTGCTGGGGAAATTATTAAAAGGCCCCTCTTCTCAGCTGCCTATAAGGGTATACCAGCTCCTTTCATGTACAAAAATGTATTTCAGATTGCTTCAAGTAGTCTTTATTTCGTAGACTAAAAATGCACAGCATAAAGATGACAAGGGAATACTGAAAAGGAAGAACAGCTCCCTTCTTGCAGTTGTGACAAAATACAAATTACCTCTTATAACATCTGCCAAGCATCTCTTCTCCTACAACCTGATCTTTAAATCTCTTCTCTTAACCTCAAGTATGGACAAGAGGACACAAACAGGACACAAGTGCAGATTCTGATCTCGCCATGCAGAGGTTAAGCTCACATTGCTGAGGTCCGCTGACTTAGGTATTCATTCATGTCAATGTAAACCTGATCACTAGCTTCCCCCAAAAAATCACTCTCTCCCCTTTAAGGTAAAGGGGTAAAGAGCAAAGAAATGGGAGTAAGCCTGCACTTTTCCTGACCCCAAAAAAGATAAATTCTACTTGTCTGGCTCACATTTTACCAGTTTCTGGTCTACATTCTCCAGGGATGCATAAACTCATCCAACAGAGTGATAATGGACTGTGAAGGGACAGTTCCTGAGATCTTCAGAAAGGCTTGAGAAAAAAAGCCATACTAGCACAGGGGAAGAAGGGAAGGAGCACATATCCTCCTAACTGTTAACAACATTTATTACTTTTCTTTTACAGGCTGTGTACATAGGAGCAGCAACACAACACCAGACTTCTGGAATTTCCTTACCAATACCCTCAAGCCAACCATTCTTTTCTTCTTGCTATATCATTTTTTAAGGCTATATGGGTATGAGTAAGCACCTATGAATTTAGTTCTGACCGTTTGCTGCCTGCATTGCTTCAACACCAATTAACAAAACGTGTATGCACTGGCTCTGTACTGCTGAGACCCTTCCTTTCGTCGCCAAGCCCTCCAACGAGTCATTTCTACAAGCTAACACACTGAGGCACTCAGGCAGCTTACCACTGCCAAAATGACCTACTAGTGCCAGAAATATAAGTGCTTCCTTCTCATTTGACAGTTTATAAATGTTTAACCCACAGCAGGCTGAGCTGCTTTGCCAGATCTACACAAGTCAGGGTTCATGCAGGCAGCCTCCCAAATCCAAAAACAAAGCAGTTCTACATAAAGTATTTGTTGTATAAGCAAAGGATACATGGACTGTTTTGTTGTTCTTTAAATTATACAAGGCATTGCCACCACAGAATTTGGAATTGGAATTTGCTACAGGGTATAAGACTGCCCTTGTTGGAAAAAAAAAAGTGGGGAAAAAATATCCTCAAAATGGCTTAAAGAATGGCTTAACATTTTAATAGCATTTCTCCCACAGAACAAAAAAAGCTCCAAACAGTTATGCCCTAACCTGGTCTCTCTTCCAAAACTGTTTAGTATCTCACCTTTTGCTCTGAAGGTCATAGGTACTACAAAAGAATACATCAAAAAGGTATTAGTTTTAGTAGTTATATATTAATTATATATTAAATAGAAAAAACACACCCATACAACCCACCAGGGAACTTCATGATGCATCAGGCTGCAGCCTTATAAAAGACTCTGGCTTAGGAGCAAACCTTCTTGAAAACTGCTCATTTGAATTAAGGCTTGAACAGACCATAACAAACCTGACCCCAGCTGTCTTTCCTGCCTAGTGCAGGGGGGCTGGACCCAATGATTTTGCAAGGTCCCTTCCAGCCCCTTACAATCTAAGAATCTATGAAAAGGCGAAGCTGCGAGGAAACATGACAGTATAAGCTGCATTTGAGTACGTGCAATCATAATAGGTTTGTATTCCAGGGAGTCTAATTGGTTGTAATTTGCAGGCCAAGGAGCTGAAAAATAAAGGATTCAGACCCAACAAATTTTCTTTGAAGCACAGACTTTAAAGTGAAAGTGGAGCAAAAGGGTAAGTCATTCCTCTCCAGGGCAAGTTACATCTCAAAGTAAGGAGTAACTAATAGTGGGGTAAATTGCTAGTTGTGCCCCTGCTCCTCTAGTGGATTTCCTCTAAGGGTAGCTCTTCGCTCAGTGCAAAGTGGCTCCTCTGCTACCTCATGGCCTGACACTAAGGGCATGTCCCCAGGAGCAGGAACTTGTGTTTCCCTGGGGACAAACAGCAGCAGCACCATGTGTGCCACTGCTATGCGTCTCTGGGGAACACCCATGCCATGCATGATCTGGTGCACAGCATGTTGCCCTGGGTGGGGTAGGGGCAGCTGGGGCCATCAACTGTGCTGGCCTCAGGAGCCTTACTTGGGGGCCACATGCGCCACCCTGCTTTTTTTAGGCATGGGGTTTTCTGACTCTGGGATCTCCTGGGATTAAAAAAAAAAAAACCCAACAATGCCTCATGCTGCAAATTAGCAGTGCAGGGAACACTTGTGTGGTGCTGCAGATGGGTCTGCGGTGCTACATACCACACATCCAAGCTTGTCTGGATGCACTAAAGTGCCTTACAGTAAAGGGGAGGATGGGAAAAACTGATCATTTACCCACTTTTCATTAAAAAAAAGTTCACTACAGAAGAGAAATCCAGAGTAAATTAACTGATATAGTAATAGTGCTATATGGACACCTCATAAGCTAAAATTGGATGAGAGGGTTACTATAGGAGTTTCCTGTTTTTAAACAATCCTACTACTCGGTCACTTTTATTGCTAACACACTTCTTTTAACCCACTGACATGCAAGTCAGTGGCTGAAATGTAGTTGTCCAGACAGATACCAAAGCTGCTGACTGTGCCTTGGTATTTATACCTTGTTACAGAACAACGCTCCCCTCTGAATCTCCTTTTACAGACAGAGATCCGTGTCTGGCCTTACAGTAGAGAAGACAGTCATCAAAAGACTATCTACAGTGTCTATAGCCTGGCTGAACAAATCAGAGATGTGAGTTTCCTTATTCATCTTGATCAAAGCATGGCTAATGGGGGAAAACATGCCATACCCCACCAGAATTCTCCATTTCTGCCACGGGAATTACCATTCTGTTGCAGCCAAGCCAACATAGCCAACATTTTGTTTTCCGTCTCCCTGCCCTGCTAAGGCCGCTCTGGGTTGCCTCCTGGCTCTCCCAGGTTCTCTCATAGTGGTACATTAATTAGACTGCAGCACAGGCTTCTTGCACTATTCAATGCAGCAGGGGGCAGGGACCGGACCCGGAGCCCAGTTCTGATCTAGAGCCTGGGGAAGAGCCAGAAATGTAGTTGCATTTGCTGGGCTGCTTGAAAAACGTTACATCAACCCAGGCTTCAAGATGAGCTAATGAATGAAGCCATGTCCTTGCTCCCACTTTTCCATGATAGATTTGGAGGGGAAAGCCAGTTGAAATATGTGCTATCTGTACCCAAATATAAGAGCCAAGACCTGGAAAGAGCATAGCTGGGCTACCTGCAACATATGGGGGATGGGAACTGGAATGAAGAGCATGTCATCCTAGAATAAGTCAATAGTTCTGCTGAATCTAAAGAGCTGTTGCCATGGAGTATGCAGGGTCCTGATTATATATTGATGCATGTCAGAGAGATACTAAGCTAATTTATAGAAGGGGAGGGGGGTGAGAGATTCTTACTGCAGCTTAGTGTCATTTAATTTTAGCTCTCTGGTTCTGAGGGAATGTAAAAAATTAATTCTTAGCATAGCACCTTCTATTAGCAGACTTGTAGAGTAACCTCCATGATCATCATCAGCATGAGCAGGCAGGGATGAAATAATGTGAGCTTGCTGGGGACAATTAAGGGATAAATGGTGGCTCCGAAGATAAAGGGATGAGGTGCGATTCCTAGGTCTGACCAGACACTGAGGGCAGAGCTCATGTGCTCAGATGTCTGTGACGAAGGCCTCCACCAGTATTAAAAACACCTGCTTCACAGCCTGTATTTTTACATTTATATTTGATCAGTACCTCAGATATTAGCATCCGGAGTGTTCACACACACCAGATTAGGAGAAAAACCATTTGCAAAGAATTAGCTTATAATGAAATATTTTAAAAGGGAAGTCAGCCTCAGTCTATGACTAGCTGTTAGCGATGACAGGAAAAGGCTTCCAGATGACTACAAGCTGCTGATTCAGAAGTTTTCCTTAGAAGGAAGAAAACTTGCAGGCATAGTTAATATCTGCTGCTGAAAAATGCACTGATTCAATCTCAGAGCTTCAAGTATGAATAAAATGCTTAGTATGAATAATCATCAGAAACCTGGCAACTGCTCCTAAACTTATACTCCCTACTCATCCCACTACAGCTTTTCCCCTTTTCTTTCACTCTCCCCATGGATGTCATTACAGGCAATACAAGTAAGTGGAGATCTGATCTGTTACTGCTGCAGTCCCATAATAGTAGCATTAGCACACGCTGGAAACCACAACCTTCATGATGTTTTCTCCCTTAGTTATAACCATCCCTTTGAAAGCTTTCTGCATCTTACAATCGACATTTCTTTAGATTCTGCTGCTTTAGGACTATGGAATATTTAAGGAAAATTAAGACAGTCAAGGTTTATCTTGTGAAAATCCACATTTGTCTGCTTCTCTATGGGTAGCGACTATTTTGAATTCAGACCAGAGGTCATTTTTTAAATCTTTAGCTCTAGACAAGGGACAATCAGTTAAAGAGCATCCCTTCCAAGGACAAGACTACACAGAGTTAAAAAATTTAAATGATCAGTTGACCACCTTTTTTAAAAAGTCAAAATGAGATGCGGGACTGTGCAGACCATGGGGAAATCACAGGCAAGTAAGTCATTGTTATTAGGAGGCCCTCCACATACACTCAGAATAGGGGGGCATGCACAAGAGGCTAGCGATTTGTGCAGAGCAGAAGTCCATTTTATTGATAACAGTTTTTACGAATCCTGTATCTGCGAAATTGACTCTATTTTCCAGACATCAGTTCCCATTCACATTAATGGGCATCTTTTGTTCATACAGAACAATGAATCTCTGGGCTATAAAGATTACATGGAGATGGGATCTGCCTGATGTATTTAGAGTTATTTCTTAAGACCTAAGAATAATGCAAACACTACCCGCTGGGGAAAAAGATGAGTGAGAGCATCCAATAGCACAATTAGCTTGCTAGTGCTTCTTACTGCCCCTTAAAGTTTAAACTATATATGTTTGTTACATATGACAGCATATGGCTGGGATTTAAGAGTTTGTCCATTTTTCCAAGCCAGCAGGCAGTGGTCTCTTAAAAGTGTGGTGCCAGGGGATGAGTATGAAAAAAACAGCCCTGAGGCTGCACAAAGGTCTAAGACCATCTAGGCACCCTGAAAAAGACCAGTTTACACCCACTTAGAACTGCTTTTTTTTTTCTTCTTCTTTTTTCACATTCGTCAGTACTCCTGTGTTGAGCTAAAGCTGTTGAAGACTGATTCTTTTATTAACATGGCCCAAACTGCAGTGTGGATAGATGGGATTTAAAACAGCCTCTTTAGCCCCAAGAAGCCAGAGGAGGACCATGTCCATTTATAACCTTTACATAACAGTTTATATAGTTGTGTGAATCCCATTATAGCTATGAACCTACTTAATCTGGGGTGGCTGCCTCGGGATTTCATGGTCCCAACACTGTGCTGGTCACCATTTTTGCCGTCGAGTGTGGTGCACCCCCCACACCCTTGGTTGGCTAAGGAGCCCCAGAACTCCTGCCCCT
>NW_005842135.1:1888084-1894224 GCF_000455745.1 Alligator sinensis | reverse complement strand
GACGGGGACAGGGGACGAGCCACCATACTTCCCCATGAAAATCCCCCTTCCTCTCCTCCCCACCGATGCTTCAGGGCACCGGGGCTTTCCCCCTCTGTTCGCAGGTCCCCCCCCATACTTGCTGGCTGTTTTCCTGGTTCGTCATGCGCACGCCCACCTCTCCACTCCCCAATGCTTTTTGCAGGTACTGGGTTTTTGCATAGTGGTCCTACCAAATTCAGTTTCTGTGAAAATTGCAGTCACAAATTTGGTAGGTCCCCGATTATAGCAGATAGGGAAGAAAATGTTTATCAGCTACGCTTGTTAACTTGTGCCAATCAACTTTCAGAGGCTACCAAAGGCTTCTCCAATGACTGATCAACATGTGCTCAAGGAAGACGTGTTCCTGTTTGATCAACTGTTCTGACTAGAAAAGAAAAGCTGATGGCTGCATAACAAAGATGCGAGAAATTTGGTCTGACACTTAAAATTCAAACCAAACTTCTATTTTTCTTACCCTATCGCTCCATGCTTAAAAGCAGATGAGTAGGAAAGGGGCAATTTTAAAGGCTTTTTGTCAGATGCAAGCGGAGAGAGGGAGATCAATATATTTTACAGACTCACTGCCCAGCAAAGTAGGCAGACAATTTTTTAAACTGAAAATTGTATTGTAGATCTGTGTCGCAAAGAAAAGTCCTGGTGCGTTCCAAAGAAAGCAAAAAAAGGACGGCACTCTTTGTACATGCATGTAGAAGTAAACTAGCTCTGCTTGTTGTTAGAACTGCAAGCACCCTATTTTCTTTTCCTGTTCTCTTCTACCATCTGCAGCAATTTTTACACTGAATAGAAAATTCATTAATTAAGAAAATATAGAATATTTAATCTCCACTGACCATCTAGAGAAGATCAAGTTTTAGCCTGTATCAGGAACAGATTTTATTTGCACTTGCAGTTGAACAGCAGTCACACTAGTGCAGTTGTTGGCCCCTGCTCTCAGCAACAGGTCATTTTTCTAGCATAGAACCACTCACCCCCACCATCCTGTAGACTTAGGCCTCGTCAATAAAAGTTACAGGTATCACACAGTTAACTGGTTAATTGCTCAATTACCTTAATACTAGCTACACATGCAAAGAACTTACCACACAATACAAAGCTCCAACCAGCTATAAAAGTTAGACCTCAAAAACATATACTAACTTTATAGCTGGTTGCTATCAAGCTTTAAAATTTGAGATGTCTTGCAGGGTCTCCACTGCAGATGGGAGCCCTGGTAGCTGGTGGGGTTCCCAGTTGGAGATGCACTATGCCTAGCATAGACCTCTGGGCCTGGTGGAATGCAGCAGCCAATCCCCAAAATTTGAGGGGGGGACCCCCAATCCCAGGGGATAGTAGCTGCTGGATCCCCAAGGCTTTAGGGTTCATGAAACCCCCAGGTCTACACATGCAGTCAGGACTGAGAGCCCTGTCAGGCACGGGACACTCAGTCCTAGCTGTATGTGGCCCCCACAGTTGGGAGTCCCTCAGCAAAGGGGGCTCCCAGCTGTGGGAGCCTGGTTCTTGTTGATGCATAGGCCTCCTATAGGCCTACAATGACAATAAGGCATAATTGGATAGAATGCACAATCCCACAATTGCACCTCCTGCCATGCCACATGTGCATGGCAGGAGGTGCTACTATGTGGGTCACACATTAGTTCCAATTGGTCTTTTACCTGCATGTGTAAAGGGGACCTAAGATCATGACACTGCAGATCTTCTGAGGTATACCTTTAAAGTGAGTCCTAACCCTGCAATCCTCTGAACTGGGGATCCTCTTCCTCCTCTGAGGAAGCTAGGGGGGAAGTGATTAATAGTGAGCTTTACTTTTCTCCTCAGATTCTCTCTCTTGTTGAGACCCACACTCAGTGAGCTCTTTGAGAAGGAAAGAGGGGTCATGACTAAAAAGGACAATTAGTAAAAATAAATAAATAAATAAAATAATTAAAAAATTGCATGCGATTTGAGCTTCCTCAATTGCTCTCTCCAAGCAGGGTTCTAACTGCTTTTTAGAAAGAATCAAAACCTTGTCTATATTTGTTTAAGACATAGTAAGTCACTGATTTCCTTTTCATGCAAGTTTGACAGAAATATTTGCTCATTGGGCCCTTTCCATTTCAAGACCTGATGCTACAAGGTAAGTTGGCTACTGCAAGCTATTATTTATTATGAACTTTGCACACAGGAGAAGTGCAATGTACTCTTCAGAAAGGAAGGCTGGCTCCCCTTTCTCCTTTTAAAGTCAGGACCAATAAGGACCACTACCTGAGAGAAGACTCCCTTAAAATTAAGCAACAAGCTGGAAAGTACACAAAAAGGTTAGATTTCTGTGTCATGGCAATGCACACTCAATTCAGATGTTTGGGAACTTCATAGCTAATCCTGTTTTGGAACAGGCTGTGTTAATGTCCTAATTAGTAGATGGGCAAAAATCTTCCCATCCCTAACCAAAGTTATTTAGCATGCTGAGTTAAACATAATGAAAGCTGTAACTTTATAGGGAGTTTGAATAGTCTGCACTACAGCGAATGGTGCATTCCTGAAACTCTCCTATACCAGTGTAATGTCAACGGAAAAGGCTGAGTGGTGATGTAATGTCTGAGGGCATGCCATATAGTCAAGACGCTTTTTGTTTGATTCACAGGGTATAAGTTAACCTTTTGTGAAGCAAGCAGCAACCATAAAATTTGCTCCCTCAAGTGGCGCAAGGGGTCAATACCAGCAGGGTAAAATAAAAACAAAGTCGTTAGCCCTCATGATTTGCACTGGATCTTGCATCTGGGAATCCTGAGCAGGAAATATATTTTATCTCCTTTAGGGTTTTATACTGCTTCCTGTTGCTGTAGTATTCAAAGCCTAGATGTTTTCTAAAGGGATTTAGGCAACTTTAAAAACGACATTCATTTACTCTTTTCCACACCAGACAATACAACTGTGTTAACTAGGAACAGTTTCAAGACTGGCTCTAATTCACATGTTTCAAATCACAGGGTAGACAGTCAGTGTTTAAACTTTCTTTCTAGTCTCAAGCAGAGGAGAATCTTGACCAGTTATAATTTCTGATGAAGTGAGCTTCAGTCCACAAAAGCTTGAGCCAATATGCATCTCTGCACATATATTTTGATTAATCTATAAGACGTAAATTTACCCTGCCTTCTATTTATAGCCTTTACATAAAGGGAGAGAGAGGTAGTTAGTTGGACTGTGCAAAGCTCCAGTTGCCAATTTGATTCAGAGGAGATTTGGTCCAATTTGGTGGCTGAATCTCTGAATCAGAATTGAAATTGGAAGATCCATTAGAAAGGTCCAAATAGAATCTGAAGTCTTTGAATCGATTCAGAAAAGGTTCGGAGAGATTCGGCAATTCGGATCCACTGCGGAGAAGCAGGCACAGTTGGTCAGCTGCAGGTTCTCCTGTGGCTCCTCCGGCTGTGCCTGCCTCTCCTTGGGCGGGGGGAGCCATGGGAGAAGGCCCATGGCTGCCCTGCCTACCCCTATGCCCCGCACAGGGCAGCAGGGATCGCCCATGCCACCTGGCACCCATGTGGCAGCTGCCCCATGGCGCGGGTGCAGCACAGCTCGGCAAGACACTGCATGCTGTCCAGGAGCTGGGGCTGAATATTGCCAGCTGACACGTGGAGCTGCCCCAGCTCCCAGACAGTGCGCAGTGCCTTGTCGAGCCGCGCTACACCCATGCCATGGGGCAGCTGCCGCACAGCTGCCAGGCGGGGGCTGTGCTGCAGGGGGTACTCTGCCATGAGTGCCCAGAGGCCCCAATCCCCACTGCTGCAGCTGGTGAGTGCAGGGCTTTTTTTTTCCCTCCCCTCCAAGTGCCAGGAAGCTGGGGCCGGGCAGGAGATGGGGTCAGGAACAACAGCCCATGGGGGCTTCTCCTGTGGCTCCCCCTGCCTGGGGAGAGGCAAGCACAGCCAGAGGAGCTACAGGAGAAGCTGCAGCCGCCTGGCTGGGCCTGCCTCTCCCCGGCCGATCTGAATCAGCTCCGAATCTCTGATTCTGATTTGGCCGTATCAAATGGGGACAGTGATTCAAATCACCCAATCGAATCACTGTCCTCCAAAATTGGCCAAATTCAAATCCTAATTGAATACTTCCCTATTTGCATAGGCTTAGTAGTTAGCCATGCTAGTCCAAAGTTAGGCAGAAGGCAGGGCAACATCCTGTAGACTGGCTTATTTAGAGAGACAAGATCAAACAGCCTACCAAAGCACCTCTCTTTCTAAACAAATTAGTCTATAAAAGGTACCACTGCCCTGCCTTCTGTTTTTATATCGTAAGTTTAGACAACATGAAGTTTTGAAATTTATGGGAATTGGATACCTACATGCCTGAGGATCTGGGCATGCACATACTTTTAGAAGTTCTGCAACAAATTCGGTCTTCAGTCAAGCCCACAGCAGCTCTACCTTCAGTCAATAGGGTGTACTGAAATAACTGAGGGAAAATTTGGCTCTTCAGCCTCTGCCACACTCCCTCCTTTATGTGGGGACATGAGCTGCTGAGCTGGGACAAGTTCCTGGATAAGGCAAATGTGACATAATATTGAATTGTCTTAGCCATTCACTGGTGAACACCAGACCTCTCACATACAAAGGAGAGAAGAGGCTTCTTATTAAGTGGCATGTGAACAGTGTATTCATGCTTAATAAGTGGGACAAGGAGAGAGTTTTGTGCAGAGAAAATGCAGAGGCTGTATGTGGGTACAAACAATAAAAGGAGGCTAAAAGTTTCCAGTCTGACACTGGCAGCTATTAGAAAGCAGATATTAGGGGCAAGCTACATGGGAGGTCTGGCATTTCTGGAGGAAAAAAAAAGTTTGCATATATTGTTTGCTAGTTTTCAAATAGGTTCATAAGGACAAAGGTGATGTTAATGCTCCTCTGGGGAAACAAAGGCCTATTGCCAAGAATGAGAGAAGAATGAGGAAAGCTGTTCTGACAGAGAGAGTGTCACAAATGACAGCCATTTTGGATGTGAAAATCCATTGAGAACTGAAACCACCAAAATATGATTCTGTCAAATAAATTATTCAGATTGAGATAATAAATGTATATATTTTTTAGTTCAGCAATTCCATGATGACACTAAAAAGTGACCATTTTGATTTTTTCCATCTTCAAGGAGCAAGAGTATAACTTCACTGATATCAGGAGTCATTTTTATTATTTACTAGCATCACTCATGCTTTGATACTACCCAACCTGCATGCCAATCATTTAGAGTAGCCTTCCTATCTTTATGGAAAGAAAATTTTGATCCCTGTTCCATGGAGTGATTATCAGTGAATGAGTTCCAGGGCACAAAGTCCTCTGGAGAGACAAATACAAGGGCACTTGAACCCAATGCCATAAAATGCTCCAGCATTTTCTGTCTATGTAGGCTGGACAGATAAATAATTAGCTCTGCAAATCGAATTAACTCAAATGTATTCTTAGAAGTGCTGGCTATGTAGGAATTTCACTCTACAGTGATGAGTATACATGAATCCAAACAATGAACATATACACACAGTTGGATTCCAACATAGGTTTTCCCAAATGGGAACTCCTTGTGCACAGTCCTTGAATCTGGTTTTGCTATTAGGGAGTTTATTTAACAGTGTCAAAGAGCAAGCTGTATTTTGAAAGCAGGGTTTATCTATGTTTACTATTGTCTTTTTACCTCCATATTAGATGGAAAATCCCACGGGATGCTAGGACAGAGCTAACAACAGAGTGTGGTTAAACCATAAAACAACATCTATTCATCTAGAGGCCTCCTTTGGAGAACCCAGTGCTTCAAGTCTGAACTCGGGAGTTAACTAAACCTACCAGGGGACTGGCACAGTACTTGGAGCACCTACACAAGCTGTTCAAGGCATCACTGGACAAAGGGAATTGATAGTATGCATGTAGGGATTCATCATTTTGCCCAGATTCTATATCTTCCTGTGCTAGGTAAAGTAAAAAGTCATTTGTTACCATTTTACTCAATTCCGAGATGAGTCTTTTCCCCCTGTTTAACATGGGGGGGAGGAGCCCCTTGTTTTAGAATCGAGTATGAGGAGGGAGGCAGCAGCTGCTGCTCTGACCCTGGTCCTGGCTCGTCCTAATGCTGTGGTAGGA
>NW_005842135.1:1853959-1888074 GCF_000455745.1 Alligator sinensis | reverse complement strand
GGGGTGGGGGAAGAGGGGGGGGGGGGGGGGGGGATATGGAGGACAGGCAAAAGGGGGCATGCAGCATAGGGGCAAATGGTGATCAGAGGGAGACAGGAAGCAGGGGAGAAACTGCTTGACCCCCACATTGTCTGCCCTTCTCCCACCTGCCCCCTGCCACTTCTTACCCCACTGTACCAGTGGGGAAGGATTAAATTTAAGATGAATGACCCCCCCACCCCCCAATAATTAGATTCTATGCATGAAAAATTATACCATATTTATAAGTTTTCCATGTATAGAATCTAATTATTAAGGGTAGTCTTAAATTCAGGGTAGTCTTGGAGTCCAGTGAATACGATATTTTAAGTCTTATAAAATCTGAGTCTCTACTTCAATTACCTTGAAGAGGTGAACTGTAAATAACTGAGTACTCACAAAAATGTGGGAAATTCTGGGAAATCGTGAGTTCATACTAGTGAGGATCTGAGGGGTGGGCAGCACCAGTCTGAAAGAACCTAAAACAGCTGGTCCATCAGGAGATAACAGGGGAGTGCATCTGAACCAAGGAAATCTTTTAAACAGGCCAATAAATGTGGGGTTGAGAGACAAAGCAGTGATAAAACCTCCTCAGCTGCAGAGCAGCTTAAGAGTACATGGATCCAAGCATGTTGTGATCCAAACAGCAGCCAAGTGACTGACTAGGGTGAGCTTTATAATGGTTGCTGAAGGATATCTGTAAGAAAAAGAAGAAAAAAAAAAAAATCAAACCTAATTAATGAATCATAAGGGGATAAAGGTAGGGAAATCTACATCTTCCACTGTGAGCTAACATTTAATAAACTTGTCAACTAGTAAATTTAAATTTGTCCTTTTCCAAAAAAAATTCTGGTTTTCCCCGATAATGTGCTAATATATTATGACTTGCTCCACAGATTGCTGTTCATCTTTAAAAGATTTTAGCCTAGCCTCTTTCCCACCCCAAGTCCTCAAGATGTGATTGCAGAGCTGCTCAGCATGATCTTTGAAAACTCATGGCAATAGGGAAAAGTCCTGGATGATTGGAAGAGGGCAAATATAGTGCCCATCTTTAAGAATGGGAAGGAGGAGGATCCAGGGAACTGCAGATCAGTCAGCCTCAACTCAGTCCTTGGAAGAAAAAAAAAAAAATCATGGAGCAGGTTCTCAAGGATCCCACTCCTAAGCACTTGGAAGAGAAGGTGATTAGGAACAGTCGGCATGGATTCACCAAGATCAAGGCATGTCTGGCCAACCTGATTGCCTTCTATGATAAGATGGCTTTGTGGATGTGCGGAGAGCAGTCAGTGTGATATACCTTGACTTTAACAAGGCTTTTGATATCATCTCCCACAACGTTCTCTCAAGCAAGCTAAGGATGTATGGATGAATGGATTGTAAAGTGGATAGAAAACTGGCTGGATCATTGGGCTCAGAGGATAGTACTCAATGACTTGATGTTCAGTTGGTAGCTGGTATCAAGTGGAGTGCCCCATCCTAGGGCCAGTTTTGTTCAATATCTTCATCAATGACCTGGAAGATAGGATGGAGTGCACCCTCAGCAAGTCTGCAGATGATACCAAGCTGGAGGGATAGGAGATATGCTGGAGGGTAAGGCCAGGAGTCATACAGGCCTCAACAAATTTGAGAACTGGACCAAAAGAAATCTCATGAAGGTCAATAAGAAGAAAGTAAAAGTCCTGCATTTAGGACAGAACAGTGCCATGCACTGGTACAAGCTGGGGACTGACTGGCTGGGGACTACAGAAAAGGACCTGGGGGTTACAGTGGACAATCAAATTATTATAAGCCAGAGTGCCCTCATTGCAAAGAAGGCTAATGGCATACTGGACTGCATTAGTAGAAGCACTGCCAGCAGATCAAGGAAAATGATTATTCCCTTCTGTTCAGCATTGGAGAAGCTACATATGGAGTAGTGTGTCCAGTTTTAGGCCCCCCACTACAGAAAGGATGTGGACAAATTGGAGAGAGGTCAACAGAAGGCAACTGAAATGGTTAGAGGGCTGGGGCACATGACTGATGAGGAGAGGCTGAGGGAACAGGACTTATTTAGCCTGTAGAAGAGAAGATTGAGGGGGATTTAATAGCAGCCTTCAACTACCTGAAGGAGTGTTTGAAAGAGAATGGAGCTAGACTGTTCTAAGTGATGGCAGATGACAGAACAAGGAGCAACAGTCCCAAGTTGCAGCAAGCGAAGTTTAGGTTAGCTGTTAAGAAGAACTTTCTCACTAGGAAAGCAGTAAAAGCACTGAAGCAGGTTACCCAGAGAGGTTGTGGAATCTCCATCCCTGGAAGTCTTAAAGACCTGGCTATACAAAGTCTTGGCTGGGCTGATATAGTTGGGGACAGACCTGCTTTAAGTAGGGGGTTAGACTAGATGACTGCCTGAGGTCCCTTCCAACCCTGATTTTCTATGATTCTAAGACTAAATAAATAAAATAAACCACAAGCTTAATGGGTACATGTCTGCACTATAGCCTATAGTATAGAAATTCAGATACTGCAGTCAAAGGCAACAGGAAAAAAAAAAGAGGGGGACAAATTTCTAGAACTCTTAGATAAATTCTATAATGTTTCTGGGTTTCATGAATGCACTTGCATCAAGAACAACTGAAAACAAAACTAAGAGAAACACCATTACAAAGACACAATAGAACAGAAACAGTCTTACAAACTGCTGTAGAAATCATCTGAATCTCTTGTGCCTGTTGGAAAAGGCAGGCCCTAGGAATTGGGATTTATGGGTAGGATTGGCAAACTAGTCAATTATCCTGTCAAATAATGTCAGACTGGTCAACTGACTGCCTATTATTTGATCTAACTCAAAAAGTGTCAAAATATTCCATTAAGCCAAGAATACCCTTGCACAGATAGTGGCATATACCTTCCCTCCCCCCTCCGCAATCCTGTTAGCAAAGGTAAGAAGACTGCATGCCTGGCCCCTCAGTCCTGCAGGGGTAGGACACAGACTCACACATTCTCTCCTTTTAGGAGCAGGCAACCCCTGCCTTGCACCTCTCTCCTAAACTCCTCCAGCTTCCTCTCTCATCCCCCCAGTATGCCATGTGGGATTGCAAGAGCTACTCTGTGCTGAGGGAAGAACGAAAACCAGCAGCATAGAAAAAGCTTCCCCTACTGGCCACCTGCTGTCTGCAGGCATCTCCAAATGCAAACAGGAAAATGCTTGCAGAGGTGGCCTGCTGTCTACCTAGCGTAACTGCAAATTAAAAACTGCTTTAGTCTTTCAGAGTTGCCATATATTTTTTTCTCCCGTTTAATTTTTTTTAATCTTTTTATTGTGGCCAAGAGTTGCAGGACAAAAGCCAAGGAAAAGAAGAACTGTTCAGTCTTGAATATCATTTACATGTGCATATAACTAAAACAGATAGTTATAAAAAAAAAATGTTACAATTTATTGTGAAATAAAATCCTAAATAACCCAACTTGTTTTCTGTAGCTAGCATCAGTACCTAAGCTACTGAAGTTCAAGTTTCTCTCTCCATTATTTTAATAAATGAATGCTTAAAATATTTTACCATTATTTGACAATAGTGGACCAGTCAACTGACTAAGTATGTTTTTGACGAGTCAAATACCCAAACTGATCATGAGATATTTTCAAACATATCTGGTTAAATTATTGCTTTGTGGCATCTTTAACTTCCATATTCTAATGAATATATTTTTGCAGTCCGCTAAGTCACTCTAGATTCCCACTACTCCAGATGGCTAAACATATCACATACAAACACAAAATTTGATGTTTAGCCAGTTAAGATATCCCCCCTTCAACATATTCAAATTATACATTTCATGGTTGAGTGGCAGTGAAAGGTTTCAAGAAGCCACATTATAACAAAACAAAAAACAAAAAACCAAAAACAAACAAAAAAAAGGAGAATTTGCAGTGCTGGAAAAGTTTTGGACAGACTTGAAGTATGGAAGAATGTTCCTTCTTACCCTTCCTTGTGCTAAACTTCAACAGGAAACATATTTCTTATACCTCCAAGTTCACACATAACGAAATGCTTAAAGGCAATTTCTCTCCTGGACAAAGTAACCTTTTAGCTTTGTGAATATTTTAAAGAGATACATCACAACAGCTTTTAAATACTACTGCATAAAATTCCTGTTTCTGATGCAGTTTGGGTGCAGCAGAGAATGCCTGTATTTTGCCATCAAAATAATGGCTACACAAATAAAATGTGGTGTGACAGACATAACAATGAAAACAGAAATTCACATTTGGGTCCTGAGGTAAAGATGAGATGGTGAACAGTTCCACAAAGTTCATATAGTTCTACTCTGACCTCTAGAGGAGAAAGCCTAGTGTCTTCTTTAGGATTACTCCATTGAAGACCCAAAAAACCAGCAGCAGATTTACCTCTGAACAATGGCTCATTTGTTTCTGCGGTAAATGTTTTTGTCCTTTCCAAGTTCCGTAAGATTAACTTCTGATTTTATAGGTGGATTTTGGTTCTGGATTTCGTAGGCTCCGATCAGGACTACAAAGCAGCCATGAAAATCATTCAACATGCCTAATTCTCTAGGCTGGAGGTACTCGACCTCCGGCCCACAGGCCAAATGCGGCTCGCAGAGCCATTGCATCTGGTTCTCGGGACCACCTATGGGTCTGAAAATTTGGCAGCAAGGGAGTGGTAGCCATTAATACAGCCACCCTCCCCCTGCCAAAACTGCCAAACCCCATTCCATGAATGGCTGGTGAGAGCCAAGCTACACTCCCCTTCCCCTACAGGGCTGGGCCATGCCTCCCCACTTCTGGATCAGGGTCAGGCCATGCCCTCTTCCCTCCCCATGGGGCTGATTTGGAGCCTGGCCACATCCCCTTCCCTCCAAGGGTTAGGCCAAGCCCCCTTCCCTCCTGTTGGGGCTGGGCCATGCCCCCTCCCCCATCCAGGGTGGGGGCCCCACCCCCTTGCCTCCCATTAGAGTGGAGGTTCACCCTCTCTCTCCCCACCAGAGGCTAAGCTAGGGCCTGCCCATGCCCCCCCCTCCCAGGGCCTAACCATGCCCCATTTCTAGGGCCAGCATGCCCCACTCTCTTCTGCATAGCCAGATGGTTCCCACTGTGACCACCTGGGCACCAGATTGGGAGCACCAGCTGGATCTGGCCCACGGACAGACTAGATACTGCAAACCTAGTTTGCCAGGCAAAAAGAAAAATGGGAAGGTAAACACATCCTGTAAAGCTCTGCTAACTGAGAGGCTTTGCTCTACACCCAACAGCAGTAACAGAAGTTCTGATTGCAGATTATTTATGATCAATGAGGGGAATTTTCAGATTTTGTGCTGATTTTGGGGTGTCAATAGTTGGAAGTGAATGTTGTTACTTATAAAACAAAACATATTAGCCAAGAATATTAAGAACCTTAGCGGTAGATGTAGGCACATCTACATGTGCGCTTTACTGCAGAGCTGATGAATTAGCCCTGCAGTAAAGCATCACTGTCTACACAAGCGCCAGTATCAGGGCACAATAGATTAATTAACTCTGATCTAAGATAGTATGGTTCCCAACAGTACTATTTTATGGAAGAGTAATTAACTCTACTGAAACGCTCATGTAGACAGTGACTGGGGCTGGCTGGGGCATGAGGGTGCTAAAGTGCAGGACGTGGCTGCTACCTGGCCCCGCTTTAGCACTATTGTGCCCCAGTCAGACCCTCTATCACTCAACACTGGCACCCTGAGCCTGGGGCTGACCCCCCTGCCAGCCTGGGGTTACTCTACCCCAGCTCTAACTGCTGCGGTCCCAGGTGCATGTGATGATGCTGCACCTGGTGTTGGTTTAGAAATTGCATTTAAAGGTCTGTTT
This sequence comes from Alligator sinensis, assembly GCF_000455745.1. Classification (NCBI taxonomy): domain Eukaryota; kingdom Metazoa; phylum Chordata; order Crocodylia; family Alligatoridae; genus Alligator; species Alligator sinensis. The sequence goes on along the minus strand of NW_005842135.1, from coordinate 1,882,220 downwards.
TTTGGGAACTGACTTATAGGTATAGATATATGCATTAAAAGGGCTCAAGATGAGCAGCAGGGGTTAAATGATTTCCAAGAAGCTTGGGTGTCTCAGTCTCAGTTTCATGGCCCTGGAGACAGACAGGCTGTCTAACATAACAAGGCCAATGGATGGACACAGCCTGAGAATTGAGGGGCATATACCATACTGTCCAACACAACAAGGCTGGGAACCAAGGGAGTATGTACAACACAAGATAATGCCAACAACAAGGCCCCAGATCCAGGGGGGCGGGGGAAAGAGGGGTGTCCCGGTTTTGGGGGAGGAACAGACCAAATTAGGAGGAGGCCTGGAAGGCTACAACTAACCAATCGCTTCTCGGCCTTTTGGCTAAGATCAGTGATTAACATCTCCTACTATATCAATCTGTTCTTTTGAGTGCATTAGCTTTCTCAGTTTCAATACTAAGCAATTCTGAAGATAATTTGACACATACCAGGGACTCAAAATTATCCTCTAAATGAGAGAAAGCTGACACGGATGTCAATCTCAAATGGTCAAGGAAGCTTACTGTTGGGAAAAAACAAAAACAAAAACAAACAAACAAACAAAAAAAATCAATAAACATGCAAACTTTGGGCTGCATTCTATGCCCATTACCTGGTCACGGTCGCCTGCAAAACAACAACTCTTCATAGTGCACGAGTTGAAGTAACCCTGGTTGTCAAACTGGAAGACAGGCAGGCGGGAGTGGATGTCATAAAGGACTGGTGGAAGGCGCCGACGCAATGCCAGCAGCTGGGTTCCATTACTGTTGAAGCGGACACTCATGGCACTCTGAAGGGACAGATTTCCACCATAACGGAGCAACGAACTAGGAAGAGAGAGAGGAAACAGGTGAGAAGCTCCCCTTGATTTGGAAGGCATAAGGATATTATTTTTATAAAGTACTTGCATGACCTTCCAATACAGTTGTCAAGAGTTTGAGAGAGAGACAGAGAGAAAAAGAGAGAGCGTGCGCCGCAAAAAGGTCTTTGCTTTGAGACTCATTTGCAGTATGCCACAAATGAACAAAGTTCTACATCTGAATGAAACCGATTTCTGGCCAGTTTTCAAAGAAAAGCTTTCAAGGTACCTAATGTCCAGAAGAATTTAACTCAAAGTTTTCATGACAAGCTATTGAGAGTAGTGTTGATAGCTTCAATTAAAATTAGCTGTATCCATCCCCGACTCCTATAAGACAGAACTGCTACCACGTAGGGAACCAACCAGTTGTGGACTGTTCATATTTACAACTAACCCTGCCAGCACTCAGCAGTTTTTGTTAACTGGTACCCTCTCTAGTCTGCCCCAGGTCTCTTTTGCTGTTAGTTTAGCGTGGGACCGAGGGAATAGCATTTTATCCTTTAGTAAGTGCTCAGACCATTACCTCACTCCTGCTTCCATTTACATCCCTACAGGACATCAGATGATTTTTGTCCCTTCTAAGACTCACCACAATCAGTTCCAGCTGCTTTACATAAAAACCTGTTCTACCAAATAGTTATTCTGAAAAGCATAAAAGTTAGCTAGGTCTCAAACATGCCTCACCTACAAATAATGCAAAGTACATAAGATTAATTATATTAACAGTATGATGCTACTGCCTTAAAATACATATGTGCTAGAAGTCAAATGGTCAGTGATCGCATCCAGTGTGCTTCTGTCCACTTTGTTCACACTTTCAAATTAAAATGAGCACTTAGTATGCTTAGATTTAAAAAAAAAAAAAAAAAAAATTATAGCTCACACAAAAGAGAGCTTTAGTCTCTCCCAGAAGCATAGTGGTTGAGAGGTCAGCTTGATATCCGTTTCCTTTTATCTTTCCAAAAGGCATATCACTCCCTGAATTGGGATGGAAGGGAGGAGCAATATTTCATTCCCTTTCCATTTCATTTTAAAGGATTTAACAATCCAAACAAATACCATCCCATACACATTCTTTTTCAATAGGTTTCAGCCAATCCCAACCAGATGATTTATTAAAAGCTGTAAATTCTGACCACCCTCAGTAGCTAACAGGCACCAAATACAGAAGCTACAATTTTAAGAGGAAGTTGACTCATAGGTTTGAATGCATCGTATTTTCAGATACAGCTGTCTGCCTAGACATTCATAAAAACTGAGTCACGCCCCATAGAAAGGAATCTGCATTCCACACAGGTTGAAACATGCTTTGTTTCATGAGATACTGTATACATGAAAACTATTGCTCTAAGCCAGAATCAGGAAGAAACAACTTGCGCACAGGATATAGGATCAAGTTTTTTTTTCTTAAACCAAAGAACGCAAAGCTAGATTTCCACAAATGAACTAGAAGTCATATTTTCAAAATGACTAGCGAGACTCAAGGTGGGCACATACATTTTGGATGCATACACTGGATCCCTGTAAATTGGCTTGATCTTCAGAAAACACTGAGCACCCATTTTATAGCCCCTGCAGGACAAATCAGGACAGTTGGTGGTTGACGCGGGGAAAAAAGCAGAGCTCTTCAATGAGTTCTTCACTTCAGTATTTCTAAGTACTGACCAAGCCAATTCCCCCACCTTGATCACTGACAGATGTCCACATGGCACCAGTCCGCTTACGGTTAGTTCTGAAATAGTTAAGGAGCTCCTGGAGGAGCTGGATGGGTACACGTCAGTAAGCCCGGATGACCTCCATCCACGGCTGCTGAAAGAATTGGCCAGTGTCATAGCTGAGCCGCTGGCACAGCTGTTTGAACACTCGTGGTGCTCTGACCAGGTCCCTGAGGACTGGAGAAGGGCCAATGTGGTGCCCATTTTCAAGAAAGGGAGAAGGGATGATCCGGGTAACTTTAGACCAGTCAGTCTTACCTCTATTCCTGAGAAAATGCTAGAGAAAATAATCAATCAAAGAACACATTTGTGAAGGCCCAGCAGGGGCAACGATGCTGAGGGGGAAACCAGCACGGGTTTGTCACAGCTAGATCCTGCCGGACAAACCTTGTAGCCTTCTATGACCAGGTCACACACTGCCTGGATGCGGGAGCTGAGGCTGATGTCATCTTCCTGGACTTTAGGAGGGCCTTCGACACAGTCTCGCACCCTATCCTCATTGGGAAGCTAGCAGACTGTGGAGTGGATGCCTACTGGCTTAGGGACCACACCCAAATGGGTGGCCAACTGGCTTAGGGACCACACCCAGAGAGTGGTGGTGGATGGTTCCTTCTCGGCCTGGAGGGAGGTGGGCAGTGGGGTCCTGCAGGGTTCGGTCCCTGGACTGGTATTATTTAATATCTTCATCAGCAATTTGGACGAGGACGTGGAGATCTCCCTCTCCAAGTTCGCTGATGATACCAAGTTATGAGGCAAAGTTAGTACATAATTGACTCCAAGATGAACATGAGCCGGCAGTGTACTGAGGCCATCAACAAGGCCAATCGCACCTTGTCGTGCAGTAGCAGGTGCATGACTAATAGAACAAAGGAGATGATGCTCCCCCTCTACGCGGCACTGGTCAGGCCGCAGTTGGAGTACTGTGTCCAGTTTTGGGAGCCACACTTCAAGAAGGATGCGGGGAATCTCGAGAGGGTCCAGAGGAGGGCCACTCACATGATTGGTGGCCTTCGTGATAGACCCTACGGAGGGAGGTTGAGAGCTGAATCTCTTCAGCTTTCACAAGAGACGGCTGAGGGGAGATCTTGTGGCCGCCTATAAGTTTATTAGGGGAGGTTAACGGGGAATAGGTGATGCACTGTTTACTAGGGTGCCCCAGGGAGTGACTAGGAATAACGGGTGTAAACAAGTTGAGAGTGGATTTAGGTTAGATATTAGGAAGAAATTTTTCACAGTAAGGGTGGCCAGGATCTGGAATGGGCTTCCAAGAGAGGTGGTGCTATCACCTAGCTTGGATGTCTTCAAGAAGAGGCTAGACAGTCACCTGACTGGGCTCATCTGACTTCGGTCCTCTTTCCTGCCAGGGGCAGGGGGTAGGACACGATGATCCACTGTGGTCCCTTCCGACTCTACAATCTATGAAAATCAAGTCTTTTTGGAACCTTTGTGGTAGCCAACTTGAATCAAGAATCTTTTCTTTCTAGTTTGTACTGTTTCTCTCTGCAGTCAGTGAGTTTCATTTGCCGTTTGTGAGAGTATTTCGGAGAAGTGAAGTTAAAAAAAAATCCTCAGTTTCACGGGCAAGAGTTACTTGTTCAATAAAGAAAAATGAGAGAGAAAAAAACAACAAGAAAAGAAAAGAGAGAGAAAAAAAGAAAGAAAATGACTAACTAGATTTCAAATGGAATGTGTACTTTAATGCTGCTGTACCAGTAGAAACTAGAGCCACCTTGCTGTTTGTTTTACCCTCTCAATGAGATTTTCTATTAAAAGTATGGTGGAAAAAATCACCGTTTTCTACAGCAGAATTTAAGCAGCATTTTACTTTATGTAAAAAAATAACTTCTCTGAAAGTTTAACATTTTCCATGACAAACAAACAGACATTTACAATTAAGAATATTCTACTAGTTAAAACCTCAATATTCTGTTGAACAGTTAAAACAACATTTTCAAGGAGTTCTTCTCAGGTTTGTGGTTGTTAAGTCTAGTACAATAGTTAAACCCTTAGTTTGTGAGGTTATTTATTCATTTACATGAAGAAGTTCTCTTTCTTCCTCCCACCTCCTCCCTCTTCCCTGACTTCATCATCTAGTCTGGCCATCTCTTTCGGAACAATCTTCTTTATACTACTCTATTTTCTCTCAGCACCCATCAGTCCTTTGGTCTTAAGATGAATACTGTCCACCACCCAGCTCCTTGCATCACCAAGGCTTTCTATTAAATCTCTCTCAAAACCAAACCAGTAGACGGCCTAAAAGTAGCAATGCCCTCCAGTGTCCTATGCTGGTATTCACTATTACAAACCCTTTATATTTCTAATCTGTTCGTTCCACTGCCTCCCACTTTTCTGGTAATAATGCCATGGTTTTGATTGCTGTACAATGCATGAGGCACATTCTAAAATATTTTATAGTAGTAGCTTAATATTGAAACAGGTTTCCATCGCAATTTACAGACACTTTTCTTAGGCTGCCAGAGTGGTCATGAGAAGTTAACAAAAAAACACTTAAAATGTTATAAATATTTTAGTAACTTATGCGAAATAAGACTTCAAGAGAACATTTTAATTCAAGAACCAAAAGACAAGCCAGAAAACAAGCAAGTCAGAGTTAATATTATACTTAAAGTCTAAAACTACAGAGCCATGCATTTAAGACATTTCAAAAGCAGCACAACATTCAAACTAGCCTCCTAAAGTAAATACAGCTGTCTGATAAATAGTGTTTCAGGTATTTTGCGGTTTCATGGCCACCAGAACTATGCTCCAGAATCTCAGTTTTCCATATAAATAAATAAAATAAATAAAAGTGGCTTATTGGCTGCATAAAGGTTTGAAAACATTAATCAAATATGAACCGACTAGGTGCTACCTTCCCAAGTTTACAGACAGCTGGGAGAATGCTTCAGGTGTATGACCTACATTTTTCATCTCAGACAAAGCCCCATGGACTTTGATTCTATAATAAATTGAATGTATTATTTTTCTGCAGACTTCTTTATTTTTGTTTCCTTGCCCTGCTGGGACTTGCCTGCGTCTGCCCCTCTACTTCTCTTGATTCCCTTCAAGTGTTAATCTAATTAACTGACTGTGGAGAAATAATTTGTTTTAGACAATCAAAGCAGAAAGACCAGAAACAATTGAGGGAAATTTGTGCTTTATAGTAGAATGGGGGAAACTGTTTGTGGAGTACATGCAGAAGATATGATGTGGAAGTAGGATACAGAGATCTATATAGCCATATAGGCCTAGAAAATAACACATATCCATATAGACAAAAAACGACGGATATAGCTGTATAGGCCTAAGATGACAAATTTTAGGCAACTCAAAGAGAGCGTGAAGAAGAGAATCAAAGGGCTATAGAAGAGGCTGAGGTATATATTACTGACAGTGAAAGTAGCAAGCAAGGCTTATAGGTAAAAGCAGCTAAAAATTGAGTCTGACAAGTGAAAGCAATGAATTTAAAAGTTTACTAAAAACTTTTCAAGCTAAAATTTTCCATGGCAGACATCTTCAAAAATATTCAGTCAGACAATTTCAGGTAAAACAGTTCAGCCATTTCCAAGAATGACAATTTTCCCTAAATCTATTCTGGAAGTATTAAAAACATTCTTGGAATCCTCCCCCACCCTTTCCTCCCCCCACAGCTCTAGAATATGCATGATTTCAAACAGAAACAAAAATCTGATAAGGGGTATCACCCTGCTGTCAGGAATGAGCCTGTTCCCATCATGTGAAAGTTTGTCAAGACTTATGTCTCCGAATTAATCTCAAATCAATTATGCTCAGTAGGAATCGTTAGTTTGGCACCTAAAAACACCAAAGATTCTGGTTTCAATGGTTTCATAGACATTAGGGCTTGGAAGATCATTGAGTCCAGCGCCCTGCCCAAGGGACAGGAAGTCAGCTGGGGTCATAGGATCCCAGCAAGATAAGCATCCAAATTTCTCTTGAAAGCGTTCAAAGTAGGTGCTTGAACCACCTACTGTGGCAGGCTATTCCAGACTTTGGGGCCTCGGACAGTGAAGAAATTCTTCCTTATGTCCAGCCTGAAACAGTCTTGCAGGAGTTTATAACCATTCAACCCTGTCATCCCCTGGGGCGCTCTGGTGAACAACTGTTCCCCCAGATCCTGGTGAACACCCCTGATAAACTTATAGGTGGCCATCAGATTGCCTCTGAGCCTGCACTTTTCCAGGCTAGAGTCCCATAGCTCTCAGCCTGTCATCGTAAAGTCCATTTTCCTGACCTCTGACCACGTGCATGGCTTTTCTCTGGACTCTCTCAAGCTTCTCCACATCCTTTTTGGATTGCGGAGCCCAAAACTGGACGTAGTACTCCAGCTGCGGCCTCACCAAGGCCAAGTACAACAGGAGAACGACATCCCGGGATTTGCTTGAGAAGCATCTATGGATGCAAGTCAACGCTTTTGTCGCTTTACTAGCTGCAGCATCAAATTGAAGGCTCATGTTCATCTTGTGGTCAATGATGACCGGGGACAGCAGGGCAGACCCTACGAGGAGAGACTACGGGACCTGAACCTGTTCAGCCTTCACAAGAGAAGGCTGAGGGGGGACCTGGTGACTGTCTATAAACTCACTAGGGGGGGACCAGAAGGATTTGGGGGAGACCTTGTTTTCCCTAGTGCCCCCCGGGATAACAAGGAATAACGGCCACAAGTTGTTGGAGAGTAGGTTTAAATTAGACATCCGTAAGAACTACTTCACAGTTAGGGCGGCTAGGATCTGGAACCAACTTCCAAGGGAAGTGGTGCTGGCTCCTACCCTGGGGGTCTCTGAGAAGTGGCTTGATGCCTACATGACTGGGGTCACTTGAGCCCAGTTTCCCTCCTGCCCAGGCAGGGGGTCAGACCTGAAGATCTACAAGGTCCCTTCCGACCCTACTTCTATGATTCTATGACCCCCAAGTCCCTTTCGTCTGTAGTGCTAACCAGCGTAGCACTGCCGAGCCTATAAGGATGCTGCAGGTTTTTCCTCCCAAGGTGGAGAACCTTGCATTTTTTGGTGTTAAACACCATCAGGTTCTCATCCATCCATTTCCTGAGCCTGTCAAGGTCAGCCTGGTTCATCCTCCTGTCCTCAGGTGTGGATGCTTTACCCCAGAGTTTGGTATCATTGGTGAACTTGGCCAGTCTGCTTCTGGCTCCAATGTCCACATCATTAATGAAGATGTTGAACAATATAGGTCCAAGGACAGAGCCTTGGGGGACCCCACTGGTCACAGGGCACCAGGGCAATGAGAGTGATCTGTGAATACAACTACCATTGGTTAACAGAATGCTCCATTTCAAGGATGAAAAAGCTGGATGGGACTTTTGCTACACACAATTCTTGTAGCTGCAAAGGACCAGAAAGGCAGCAGGCACCAGAACTGAGAGAAGCAACACTCATGTCCTCAGTGCTCCACTTGTTGGCTATTAGGCAGTAGGAAGAACTTGCCCGTCTCTAGCTGGATCTACGCTATATAGGTCTGCAAGCAGAACTACGAGTGAATCCATACAAAGCTGTTTTATGGCAGCCGAACGCCCTTTTTCTGCTGGCAGATTAATGCCACTTTTCTGAGTCACAGAAGGCTTCTGCCACCACCTGAAAGTCAGTGCATGTAGATGTACTCATATCTTCTGCTGACTACCACTGTCTATTTCAGTAGCTCTCTCAGGGTATACTTTTCACTTTGTTGACAAAACAGGGCTAAGTACAGACAGTCAAAAAGCCTGAGACTGAATCAATTCAGTCTCTGCAAGTTAGTCTAAACTGCAGAGATTAAAACTGAGAAACAACTGGACACACATTTACTTTTGATTCCGGAAACACAGCCACCTGTATTCCCTCAGGCCATAAGCCCCAGGGTGCTACAGCACAGCTCTCTGGCATGTAGAGAGCATGGGCTGTGTGTTCCCTTCCTTTTCCTGCTGCCCCCGAGGTCTCTGGGATTTGCAGTCCACAATCACAGTAGCAGGACTCAGCAGGGTTGCTCATCATTTCCTCCTCTGGCTTCCAGGTGCCTCTGCGATTTGTAGACCACTGTCGCAGTCAGCAGTAAGTTTCAGTAAGTTTAGCAGCAGGACAGCTTGGTACTCAGGGGAAGGTGGGTTTAACCCCTTTTCCAGTTTAACCAGTCCCTGCCTTCCCCACTCCTCCCAACCCTCCTCTGTTGGAGAAGACAGCACAGCCCAGGCCAGATCTGGAAAGCATGCTGTGGGACCGTGATTTAACTTGAACCAGGAAGGGGTCTGGGACAGAAGTTTCATAAACTGGCTTGACCGAAATCAGTTAAGTCTAGGGTTGCACTGACAGATTATTCAGTCCAATACCAATGGCTGATTTTTAAGGAGCCATAATCGGCTGATAATGATCCAATTCTGATATGCAGCCACGCAGTTTGGAGACCAGTGTCAGGCTCGTAAGTCTGGTGTGGGGGAAGGGGCGAGGGGGAGGCAGAGCAAGGCCTCTGTAGGAAGGAAGGAAGGCCCTGTGCAGTAAGGAAGGGAGTGGGGCTGGGGCATCCGGGGTGGAGTGGGGCACGGGACAGACCTGCAGCTTGTCCGGGTGGCACGGGGAGGAGAGGGTGGGGCAGGTACAGCAAGCACCCTGGGAGAGAACAGGGGAGGAGTGTGCCCCAGAACCGCACAGGTCAGGGCGGGGCAGGATGCAGCTGCAAGCTGGGGCTGCACTGGGTTCTTTCTAGAAGGGGCTGAGTCAGGCTGTGCTGAGCTCGGGATGGGTGGTGGTAGCACTGGGAGCAGGGCAGGGAGCTGCAGCCACCCCAAAATTTGCTGAAGCTTCCCAACTGCCCCCCACCCCTCCCAGCACTGCTGCTGTGCACCCCAAGCGCAGTGCAGCCTGCCCCTGGCCCTGCTGGGAAGAGCCCTACGCAGCCCCTGACCCCAGCCCACAGCTGCATCCTGCCTCACCCCACATGCAGACCCGGGGGCACATGCTCCCCATAACCTCCTGGGGGGTGTGCAGGGAGGGAGCCACTCGCCCTCAAACCCCCACAGACAAGCCGCTCATGGCTGTGGGGCACCCACCTCCCCACCCCCGGGTTGAGTAGCACCTGTCCCAGTGCCTCCCCATCGGGGCCTCATTCTGCATCCCCTCACACCCTTTTCTTCCCCCCACACCAGACTTACCAGCCCAGCACTGCTCTCCAAGCCACCAGGCTGCGCTCCTGGATCCACGCATGCTGTAGCTGTATGCATGCACAGGTCATTTAAAAAAAAAAAAAAAAAATCGGCCACATCAGGTAAAAGTCGATTTCTGATGCTTTCAATTTTCCCTATAATCGGAGCCGATCCAATATGGGACTGATGTATGGCACCTCTAGTTAAGTCTGATACTGCATTCAACCAGGTTTATCTTAAACTAGTTTCAAAATGGCTGAAACTGGTTTATGTGCAGCGAGCTTCAGTTCTGTTACAGGTTTAAATCAGTTTCTGATCACTTAAACCCATTTATGTGCAACTTCTGTCCCTAGCCCAGGTGAAGCAGACCTACTTGGGCCCAGCAGATGCCAGAAACTCTGCACCAGTACATGCACACTGGGGACTTGCCTGTGGTAGTTGCTGTCTGCCAGCCAGCACCATACCTAGACTTCTGGCATCCCTAGATGAACTTTCAGTATCAGGTCCCTTGGCCAGAGATAATGATAGTAATAATCAGACAATGGAAAACAAACAACCCCCATTTTCGGGCCCCCTTTCTGACTGGGCCCTCGGTGGCCGCCCAGTTCACCCATGCCTATGTCCAGCCCTGCTGCCAGCAGAAGGTTCACAGTGCAAACACAGCTTAGGATTCATTGGATATACGGAACAGAGGTGAGGGATGAGGAGACAGAGAAGCAGGAATTAGACAGGAAAAGTTCATATATGGAAGCGTCTTCATGCTATGCTGCCCCTTCAGAGCTAACAGGGGGAATAGGAATAGCCCACGTTTTAGATTCACATTTCAGAAGAGGTCCAACAGAGAAGTTACAGCCATTCTGTCACCTTAAAACTTCCTCTTTCCTGACTTAAGAACTAACATATCGTGTTGTACGTAGATACAGGGTTAGATAAAAGTCTGTCCCTACAACTGAATAGATAACAATATATAAAACATCCATCCCAAAAACTGCATCCTTTTTCACTCAACAACCAAGGAGTGCCACTTCCAAAATACAATCAGAGTATCTGATCAGTGCAACTGAATCCTCAAATACCATATTTTCCTGCATACCACATGCTCCCAAATAGTATATACACCTTGTTTTTTGCAGGCAGAATGCAGAAATCGGATTTTTTCCAGCGTTAGAGTTGATTGTGTGACAAAAGTCAGTGCCAGGGCCCCTGAGATTCATACCCTAATCTATGGAACCTGCAAGCTGCAGCATCACTTGACTAGACACAAACCTGTTTCAGCTCGGTCTTGGCCCTCCCATAAGGTTCCTAACAGGAGATCACATGACCCAAGACGACCAATGGGGGTCACAAGCCCCTGATGGGAAGGCTATAAAAACCTTCCCACTACTTGCAGGGTCTTGTCCTTGCAACAATATTTAGTATCCGTAGTGTGGATCTCGTTACCTGACCATTGTAACTTCTGTTCCTGTCTTGGATTTCCTTGTTCTGAATCCTTGTCTTATTCCCATCTTGCCTCTGTTTCAGACCCTTCTGCCCTGCCTCCAGTCTTGGACCCCAAGTACCTTGGCTCATGCTTACCCTATCCTCTATACTGGATTCTCTGGCTCCTGACCTCTGGCTTGGCCTTGACCATGGACCCACTTGATCCCTGGTATGATGCATCAAATTTCAACTGGCAGCTGGTATTGCAACCCTTGGCTCTCTCTTTTGGACTTATGGTATTACTGACCCTTAACTTCTGGACCCTGACCCTTGCCATCTGGGTTGCACCCATGACAGTACTTTTTCCTGGAAACAGTGTCCAGGAAGTGTGGTATCCTGGGAGACAGTTGGAATAAGACAGCAGGAACTTCTGGGTATAGCAGGGCAGCAACACGGTTGGGCCCCAGATCCTTGCAAAGGCAGTAGGAAGACTTGTTTTTACTGTAGATTTCATAGACATTAGTGCTGGAAGGGACCTCAGAAGATCATCAAGTCCAGCCCCCTGCCCCAGGGGCAGGAAGTCAGCAGGGATCATAGGATCCCAGCAAGATAAACATCCAGACGTCTCTTGAAAGCATTCAAAGTAGGTGCTTGAACCACCTCCAGCAACAATCTATTCCAAGCCTTGGGGGCTTGGACAGTAAAAAAGTTCTTCCTTATGTCCAGCCTGAAACGGTCATGGAGGAGTTTGTGACCGTTTGAACTTATCATCCCTTGGGGCATTCTGGTGAACAAATGTTCTCCCAGGTAAGTACCCCTGATAAACTTATAGGTGGTCACCAGATCACCCCTGAGCCTGTGCTTTTCCAGGCTGAAGAGTCCTATGGCTCTCAGCCTCTCTTCATAAGGTCTGTAAATGATTCTTTATACAAAGTTCCTATAAATAAAATGTTGCTTTGACACCACAAGCCTCATTAAGATGCTACAGACTGGATGCAGCAGCTCACTCACCCTCAGCCAGCTCAGTGGCTCTTTACCCAAAAGCTACTGCCTTACCAGCAGCTGTAAGAAGCTTAGCACTGGACTCTGCCCCCAGCCTTTGCAGCCCCAGGGAAAAACGACAGCCATCAGTCACAGTGCCTCTTTACTTTATTCTACCTTTTTTCTCTACTACAGCAATTTAGCTTCCCCACTTAAGATAATACCCCAAATTTGGGACAAGGTGGGGGGGGGGGGGGGTTTGGAAGGTGCATGTGATATGCAAGTAAATATGGTATTTTGTTCATTGTAACAGGGGCTCAGGCAGGAGCCCTGTTACTAAAACAGAATCTGATATGACTGACCCAATCATGCACACTGCCGGGGGGTGGGGGGTGGGGGGAGGGGAAGAGAGAAAAATCACACACCCGGGGCAGGGTCGGGTGATTAGCCCGCCAAGACTCGTATAAATCCGGTGTATACTTTTTGCTGCAAGGAGACCGCAAGGGGCATTTGGAGCCCCAGACGGCAAAGAATACAAGGAACCTGCCTGGCGACCAGGAAGAGATGCCAAGACTCCAGGACCCTAGACGAAGAGAGTTCATTCAGGGCAAGCTATGTATTGAGAGATACTGGTGGCTCCGGCGAGTGTGGTGGGAGCTGAGGCTTGGCAGAGTCACATGGCAAGGGATCACAGAGTGAAGGAGGCATCCCATGGGTGAAGGACAACGGGTGGGCAAAAGGATCCCAATCCCAGAGGGGCAACGCTGCCAGAAGCAGCAATGTGGGATGCAGAGAAGCAACCAGGACTGATCCCAGTATGAGACTTACATGAGAGACATGGAAAACATGCCTTGCTTATAAGATAATTAGCGCTCAGAACGCTGAGTGCTACATTGTAGCCAGAAAGTATCTGGTGCTGGGTGAACTGCTCAGCAGCACTAGAGGGCTTCACTAATGAAGCAATTGGCACGACTACAGTTACTGTACCATTTTGAAAAATAAACCAGCACCATGAGCATATAACACCTGTGTGGCGTTTATCAATCTCTAGCATTGAAAAGATCAAAGATCTCCTCAATTTTCTTTCAAATCCAAGTCGTAGCAGGCGAGTACAGAAGGGAGATGAAGCTAGGATCGCCCGTCCCACTCACATTCACTTTAGGACTGCCACCTACTCGTTCCTTTATTTTTACACTATCTTTCTTTCACAGAGTCACTCTAAGGAGGTGGCATCTTTCCACAGCCTCTAGAAAGTTTACTGGTCCAACAGGCTAAGAGACTTCAGAGACTGTAACTGTCACTAGAGGTACACTGATACATTGATTCGATATCGGATCAGCACCAATATAAAGGAAATTGCATTGGAAATTGGCCTGATATGACCAATAGTATGGCCGATAAATGGCCCGCATGCACGCAGCTGCAGCACAGCACATAGGTGGTGAGGAGCACAGCCCAGCAGCTTGGAGAACTGCGTGTAGCTGCTAAGTCTGTTGTGGTGGAAGGGGTGTGTGTGAGGGTGGGGGGGCGATCAAGGCCCCCCAGTGAAGGAGGGAGTGGGACTGGGGCAAGCGCAGGATGGAGCTGTGGCTTGTCTATGGAGTACGGGAAGGGGGGTGGGGGCGGCTCCTGCCCTGTGCACCACTTGTGGTGACAAGCAGCTCCCAGACTTGTCCGACAGGGCATGGGGAGGTGGGAGTGGCATGTGCCCCTGGATCTGCATGGGGTGGGGCAGGCTGAGGTGGCACAGCTCTTCCCAGCAGGGGCTGGGCTACGTTACGTTTGGGGTGGGCAGTAGTGGTGGCGCTGGGAAGGGTGGTTGGCAGGGGACTACAGTGAATTGAGGTGGCTGCAGCCCCCCTCCCCCCACAAAGCCCCTGCCCTGTGCTACCGCTCACCCCAAGTGCAGCCCAGTCCAGCATCACACCCCCACCCCCCAGCTGGGAAGAGCCCAGCTCCAGCCTGCCCTACCCTGTACAGATCCAAGGGCACACGCCCCCCTCCTGTGCCCTCCTGGAGGACACGTAGCAGCAGGAGCTGGCACCCAACCCCCTCCAGACAAGCTGTGGCTCTGTCCTGCACCCCGCCCCACCACCATGCCCCTTCCCTCCCACCACAACAGATTTAGCAGCTGGGCACAGCTCTTCAAGCCGCTGGGCTGGTTTCAGAAATCAGATCAGTATCAGCCAATACACCTCCTTAAAAACTGGCTATTGGTAAATCAGTCCCAAAAATCTCTATCAGTGCACCCCTGAAGGAACTGGATGTCAAAATGACTTGACAGTAACATCAAGCATTAGTAGCACAGCTGTTGAGGGGCATGTCTAAGTGAGGGTAACACCCACTTTCTGCCATAAGCCATAAGCCTCACCTTCCATCCAGCTAGCAGTGGAACACCTTCACCGCTGCACAGCTCTGGTAACGTCATACACATTTCCAAAATTCTTTTTTTTATTTTATGAAGTGTCTGGTATGATTGGTTAACAGAGAAACCACCCATTTTAAAAAGTCCAAGCATGCATTCGCAAGTGTTGGCGATGGGGGGGGTAAGAAAGGGGAGAATGGACAAAGTTGCGTGCAGTATGTTCATTTCCATAGTGTGACACTGCATAGGGGCAGCACTCAGATATTAACCATACATTAGACCAAGCTGAACAACCGAAGGCTTTCAAGACAAGAACAGCACCATTAGTGTAAACAAACTCATTTACACTGGCAGCTAGTAGGTACAAGGGGGTGGGGAGGAAAAAGTCCACAGCAGCCAGTATTAGCACATAGCTCAAGGCTTTCTTTGCAGGGGAAATCTATGCCTGAAAGAAACACTTGCCCTTAATTTTTTAATAGATGTTTCATCTTTAGTGGAAAGATAAATATGCGGTCAGTTTGCATAAGCTTACAGGAGCTGTTTAAGTTAGATTGGGAATTATTAGGGACCACCAATAAAGAGAGAAGAATAGCAAGAGCCTTCAGGGAGTATTAAAAAAAAAAGTACACCAAGGTAGCGTTAACAGAGCCATTAAATATATATCCCTTTTGATAAGCAACAAACCTGACAAAATGAATTGTATTACAGTCAATGTCTTTAGGAAATGAGAGTATCTTTGACTGAGCAGAGAGTGGTTGGTGGGGGGGGGGGGGGGGGGGAAGGAAAGGAGAAAAAAAAAAAGTGTTGATCATTTCAAGCACTGCTGTTTATAATAATGTAATGAAAGACTGACCTTAAAAGGAAAAAAACAAGTCGAATGCTTGAAACTAATGCACACAATCATATACAATCAGGTTTGTCAGTATTTCTGTAACCACTAAATTGAGGAACTTCTTGTCACAACCCAAAAGGTGTGATTTTTATTTGTGTGCGCTTCAGCACTGCTAAATTGTCCCCGCTAAATTGCAAGCTTCCTTGCACGGTGGAGTTTTCTGCTGCAAAAGAGAGCCCCGGTGCAAGGGAGGATTTCCCGCCGATTTGGAGCTTTCTTTGCAGGGTGCATTTCTTTGTTGCAGCACAGAAATGCTCGTTGCAAAGAGTTCCCGCCATTTGTATGTAGATTTGGGTCCCATTATTGGCCAGTTCTAAATTATTCACACGTGGCAGCTAGTGATTGGCTTGCTGGCCGTATAAGAGGCTTGAGTGGTTTCCGCCCAAGTTGGAGGACTCCACGAACAAGGGAGGAAGAGACTTCACGCTGTGTGAAGATCTCTAAGCGCTGCGGATCCTCACGGACCCAGTGCATTTGAAGCAGGCAACGGAGATCTGATCAATCTCTAGCCTCTCCCCGTCGCCGATAGAATTCCTAGACGTACCCCTCCTGCGCGCTACGAACCGGACCCACGGAGCCTAGCAAACTTCTTGCGGGTCCTTGACGGATGACTCCAGAGCTCTTCTACCCGGGTTCGAGTCCTGCAGATTTATTTTCCCGTCGCCGGAACCCTATGCGACGTCCCCTCGTATTTTCCTCTTCCCATCACCGGAACCCTATGCGACGTACCCTCGTGTTCTGCAGGTTCGAGTTTTTGTTTTCCTTTTTCTTCTCTGTAACTGCAACTGAAGCAAGCTTTCCAGCCTACACCATTGCCATCTCGGTGTAAGTAAACAATCTTTTAAACTACCGATACGCGTCCGTGCCTAATTCCAGAGCGAAAGTCTCCCCTCTCCGCCCCGCGTGCCCGGGCTGCTAGCCACAGCCCGTGTGCAGCGCAAAAAAGGGCTCGGGGCGCGCCCGGCCCGCACACTTCTAACTGTGCAAAAAAAGAGAAAATTGGAATACAACTTGGCAAAGACAATTGGAGCCTGGAAAACTGAGAAACATTTCAAAAGTTAGGCTTTGAGAGTTGGTTCCTTATTTTAAAGATACACACACAGACACACCAGTTCTTATGTATTTGAGATTAGTGTCAATTTAGAACAAAATTATCAGCGGTATACAAACAAGCACATTAAAACAATTATGGCCTTTGAGTTTAAAACAAACAAACAAACAAACAAACAAACAAAAACAAAGTCCTATTCAAGATAGCCACCTTTAAAAAGTTTCAGCCATATTAAATTTAGAAATCCTGTAAATATAAAAAAAATTGAAAAATATATCCAAAGCTTAGAGTAAAATGTTATATTTATATTTTAGTTAGCAGTGTTTACAAAGGGAAGAAACAAATAAACAGCTCCCTTCCCCCCATGCATAAATTTCACAACTCAGTGGATTGTTAGCAGGCCTCAAGGTCTCCATTTTCCCTTACAAAAATAAAAATAAGTGATTCCTATAAAATAGACTATATCTACCAAAAGCTGTAAAAAAAACCCTAGAGAATTTAAAGTGAATGCTACCGCCTAGCCTAAACATTAAGAAATGTGTACTCCCCGACTCCAAATCATTAGGTTTAGAAATAATTAGACTATATTGCAGGGGTCGGCAACCCCCAGCACGTGCCAAGCATGGCACGTGAGGCCATTTTGTTTGGCACGCCACTGCCAACCATGGAACCCGGGCTTCTCCTAGCAGGTGGCTGGGAGGATACAAGCCCTGCTGCAAGCAGCCCAGGAACCATGGCTGGCAGCAGCTACCCCAGATCCTGGGCCGGCTGCAGCCGGGAGGCTGCTAACAGCTGCTGCCCCCGGCCCCAGCTGCCTCCCAGCCCCAGGCTCTGGGGAGGCAGCACGTGCTGGCAATGCTCCCCACCGTGCTGCCCTCCCTGCTGCCTCTGCAGAGCAGCATGTGGAACCCGGCAGGGCACAGTGGGGAGGTGCATGAAAGCTGCCTGCTGCTCTGAGCTCCCTGCTGCCCTGGTCACACTTCCCCTGCAGGCAGGTGCAGCAGCAAGGGGCACAACCCTGTATTGCTGCCCACACTGCCCCCATGCACACAGGGGAAGTGTAACCAGCACAGCAAGGGGCTTGCAGTGGCAGGCAGCTTCCCTGTGCAGCCCCTCTGTGTGCTGCCACTCTGCCACACTGTGCTCCAGAGGGCCCAGGTGAGGGCAGGAGGGCCAGGAGCACAGCATGGGGAAGTGTGGCCAGAGCAACGGGGAGCTCAGCGCAGCAGGCAGCTTTCATGTACTTTCCTGCTATGTTGTGCCGCGCCAGGTTCCACGCTGCTCTGCAGAGGCGGTGTGGGAGGGCAGCACGGCGGGGAGCACAAGCTCACAATGCACACCCACCCTACCCCTTACACAGATTTGGGGGGCGCAGGTCCCCCTGCCCCTCAGAAGTGCATGTTGCCACTGGGAGCCAGCCCCCCCCACCTGAACCGCCGCAGTGGGGGAGCCAGCTCCTGAAGCAGCAGCCATTGCCTTCTGTTGGGAGCAGGGAGCTGTGGACCTGGGTTCCTGGCCCCATAGCCCTGGCAGCGGGGGCTCCTTTGGCAGGGCTGGGGGGCAGGAGTGATCCGCACAAAACAAATACACAAGATCAGAGGTAGCATCCAACGTTTTATTTATTGTCACCAGGTTTACAATTTTTAGAAAAATCTAGTATTTACCATAAAAGGCAACATTTATTATTATTAACTATACTAATATGCAGTGTATCCTGCCATGTACCCCATGCCTTCGTTTGGTTTTTCTGGCATGCCAGCACTCAGGCACCTTCCAATGTAGGCATTGTGGTTTTTTCGGCACTCTGGCCAAAAAACATTGCCTACCCCTGCTATATTGCATGTTTGTGTACATAATCAGGGTTTCCCCATCTTGCCCATAGGGTGCACTTAGGCCTCTTACAAGATAACTGATGCTAGGAGTCAGGGCTTTAAGAACAGCAAACATCACAAGACTTATCATGAGATTTGGGAACGCTGGGCAAATATCAGGAAAAGCTGTTATGGATTAGCCTTACCCTATCTTTCAACTTGACCATATTAGTGACTCACAAAAAGCCGCCGTTGCTCTACCAATGATTTCAGCTTCTTTAAGTTAGTCAAAACACTATTGATTATGCTTTTTTCAATTCTGCACTTTTTTTTTTTTTTTTTTTTTTATATAAAGAAGTGCAGCATTTTCAGCAGTCTAAGGTTTGGGAAGAATTTGTAGCTCCTCATCCCTTCTAGGTTTTTTTTAAAAGGCTTTTAAAAAAAAACCTTATTTCTGTCATTATGGCTGCAGAACAGTATCAGACAGAAGACAGGCAGGCAATGAGCCAAGACGATTGCTAGATGGGGTAAAACCCACTTGTTTTGACTCTAGCATATCCTCCCTCTGCCCCATCCCTCATTTATCTGATTTCCCTGCTGAGTCTCATGATTCTGCCCCAAAGGGCTCACAATCTCAGACTGCCTTCATGATAGATTTGTACATCTACAAGCACAACAGAGCCCCGATCCCTGCCTGGACCCTTGAGGTATTGCCATATGGTAAGAATAAATTAGATCTACTAGACTGAAAAATAGTTGTTTAGGGAAATGGAAACACCTTTTTTCTCGATTTAAAAAGCCAAAAAGGATATGTGGGTAGTCCTCCACTGACTCCAGGAACTGTACTAAACCAGTGGTAGACAAGGCTTTGAAAGCATGGATTGGATAAACCCAGCTCAGGTCCTAGGCAGGCTGATGCTCCCACATTACTGCTACCACTTCCCCTCAAAACCTGGCCACACCAACACACAAAACCCCCACTGCCCAGCTGGAGTGGGGCCCTTTGGTGCTTGGCCACAGCAGCACTAGCTTGCAAATAACAAATCTCCCTTGCCACCCAGCCACTGCATGGTATAGGTAAAGCCCCTGGTTCTGTGGATCAGCTCCAATGATTCCGTGGGCCAGGTCTGGCCCGTGGGCCTTACGTTGCCAAGCCGCGTGCTAAACATCCTGCTCCAGGCTCTTGTACTGTACTCATTACTGTAGCAGCAGAGCACCATCTAGTATTGCATTAAGACAGTGATGTTCAGCCTCTGGCGCCATCTCATCTGAGTTGTGGGGCTCCCCACAAATCTAGACATTTGACATTAAGAGAGCAGTGGTAGCTGCTCCCCTACTACCAAATTTCTAGACCTGCAGGAACCACTGCAGACCCAATACCTTGGCCCTACATGCTTGAACATGTCAATATGTAGGATTTGACACGTGTGTGGGATCAGGCTAGCATGCAGGGCCACAAAAGCATGCTGTATCACACCAGCAGACAGACCCCATGTGCCAACACTGCACAGGATCCTGGCCCGCCAACTGACTCCATGCCCCTTGTCCAGCCTCCAGGGTTAGAAGATGGAGCGCCACTACACAAAAAGAGATGACTAACATCTGGCATTAATTTGTTCTCTTGTCCTCTCACCGCAGAGAAAGAGCATGCATCTTGTTTGTGTAGGTTTTTATTTATTTATTTAAAATATGCATATTACCATATACGTGTGCTAGAGGAAAGAAGTGCGCCTTGTGCTTGGATTGGAAGGTGGCAAATTCTGGGTGAGTTCAATCCATAATCTCAGATGGACCCCCACAGGAGTTTCTCTTCTAACTCACTTAAAACAGGACTAAGATTTCCAAATATAGGTACCTAAAGGTACAGCCACATTCTTCAATTTAAAAGATAATTGCAAAACATTTTTTTATGTGGGTTGTAAGAGTAATATTTTGTACTTCTTTCTATTAGGGAATCTCAAAGCAAGAATTTGCAGCCAGCCAAAAAATTTAGCATCACAGTACTTAAGAAATAAGCACTACCTACCTTCATCTTTACATCTATATTAAATGTTGGTTGTACATTGAACTGAACTACTCATAAAGGCAAGTAAATCTCATCTCTCAATTGCAAATAAAGTGAGTTTCTTTTAAGTACCTATTGAAATGTATCATGCAGACATGAGTTCATAATGAGCCTATTTAATATCTGCAGAACAAGAATTAAATTCCTCCTAAAAATTCTTACAGTTTATCTTAACAAGACAAAAAAAAAACAAAATAAAAAGGAACTGTCCAACTTCCACAGCACAAAAATAGTTTCCTTTCCAGCTCTGACAGGTATATAGCTTCTCCTCTCTCAGGCTGATGGGTTTTTATTCAGACTTATTCACTTCATACATGAACACAGTTTCCACATATTCAAATATACAGTCCAATACCTTTACCGATTTCACAGGGATGTTGAGACAAAGTCTCCATATTAGTAAATAACAAAACCCAATCTCCCTAAAAAGGTTTTGCTTAAAAAACAAAACAAAAACCCATCACCTTTTTTCTCTAAATATGTACTTACTAATTTGCTGTGGAGCTCAGACAGCTCTCTTCCCTCCCTTCTACCTCTCCCTCCCATTAGATATCCCGCTGAAGCATACTAGCTGGAAAGAAAAGGAATTGTAGAACAGTACTGGGTTAGTGGGTACGTATTTGGAAGAAGGAAAAAAAAAAAAAAGGATAGGCATTAGCTGAAGTTTTGTTTTGATAAATTATTTGTAGTTGCCCATAAATGATCACATGGTTCTCCTATTTTTTGTTTAGTCCTTCACATCAATATGGCATCTGAGCTGAAAGACAACTTATTCAATAGTCTTGTTTACACGGAGAAATTTTACCGGGGTCTGACAACTGGTCTGTCTACAGCAGCGGTTGGCAACTCCCGGAATGCATGCCAAGGATGGCACGCAAGGCCATTTTCCTCAGCGTGCATTGGGGCCAGGGAGGCCACAGCTGTTTGCGGCCTCCCGGCTGCAGCCAGCCCTGGCTCTGGGTAGCTGCTGCCAGCCAGGAGCCCGGGCAGCTCCCAGCAGGCAGCTGGGATGCTGCAAGCCCTGCTGGGAGCAGCCCGGGCTCCATGACTATCAGCAGCTACCCAGACAGCTGCTGCCTCCCTGCCCCCGGCCCCAACGGGCACAGTGTTGGCACCTGCTGCCCTTCCAGTGCCAGGGCCGGGGCCAGGGCTAGAGGGCAGCAGCTGCTTGTAGCCTCCTGGCTGCAACTGGCCCAGGTGCTAGGTAGGTGCTGATAGCCACAGAGCTCAGGCTGCTCCCATGGAAGCCCTGCTGCAAGCAGCCCAGGCTCTGAGGCTATCAGCAGGTAGCTACCCAGAACCCAGGCCAGCTGCAAACATCTGCTGCCTCTCCACCCCGGCCCCAACTCTAGCCGCCTCCCAGCCCCAGACCCAGCCCTGGGCTCTGGGGAGGCAGCACATACTGGTGATGCTCCCCGTTGTGCTGCCCTCACCACTTCTGCAGAGCAGCATTGGAACCTGGCATGGCAGGACACAGCAGGGGGGTGCAGAAACAGGACTAAAGCTAAACCTCTGCTTTTAAGCTAGTTGAACGCTGAATTTATTTATTTATTTATTTTTTGAGAAAAGAAAAGCACAAAAGGGTAGATTGTGCACTAAAAGTTCAGGAAGATCAATACTCAGGTCTTGCAGAAATAGCTTTTACAGGTCTGCAACAAATCGGGCCCAGCCCTAGAGCAAAGTCACCATAACCCTGGTCCCAGAAATGTTTCAAATAAAAACTATTTGGTGAAGAGGTTAAGTCCTTTCAAAAGTACCTTACAACAGTGCTTCTCGACTTGTGGGTTGCAAGAATATATGAAAAGGGTTGCTTAAAAAACAAACAAACAAACAAACAAACCAACCAACCAACCAACCCACCCTCCTTTAAAAATAGATCAAACTTTAAAAATGAATTCTTCTTTAAAAAGGAGAAAAATGTGGGAACCCATGGCTTTTCTCTTACAGGCAGGCAGAGTTCCACCCTGCAAGGGGCTGCTTGGGCCCTCCCGCCCACTACATCCACCCACTCCCTGCCCCACACCCTGGGGGCGAGGAGCAGTTGGGTCAGGAGTGAGCAGAACTGGGTTGGGACTGGCCACTGATGTTTACAAGTGGGTCCTGGCACAAAAAAGGTTGAGAACCACTGCCTTAGAAGAGGCAAAGGTGACTACTTTCAATTTTGGAAATGTTCAAGGAAATCCTCTCCTTTTAGCTTATACTCACTACTTGGAGCTCACAAAACTCTGCATGGTTTTATGCATTATTACACATAAGGCATGGATGTACAAACAAGGGCAGGGGTTTTATTTGTTTGATTTTGTTTTGGGTTTTTGTTTTTTAACTACAGAGCATGTGATGCTGCCACTGCCCATACACATGCTCTTAATCCAACAGTCAGAGGTGCAACAAATCAGCTGGGCACCCAGGGCAGCTGTGACTAACAGAAGCAGCAGCAGCAACTGTGGAACTGCAGAAAGACTTGCAGCTTCTTCAGGTGGATCTACAGCTCAAGGATTAGACTCTTAAGTTACCTCAAGACCCATCAATGAGCCGTGATAGAGATCATCCTCAAGTAAGGAGATAGCCAATGACAAATTTCTAGTTGCCACCATACTGATCCAATTATGCAATTGTGATGACAGCTGCTATCCTTCCCCTGAAGTCAGTACCCAGGGCCCCACCCGAGTTACACTACTGCCCACAGTAAATGAAAGCTAACTAGTAGTAGCTTATCTTTCAGTGGAAGTAGGACAAGTTGCCAGTGATTAGCTTTCATTTACCACAGGGTAAAAGTACATGCATGTGTGCACACACCCCTCAGAGCAACTGATGGATTAAATTCCAGCTCTCCTTTACCTCAAGGTAAACTTGCTTGTGTACCCATAGGCAAGACTGAAAAACAGAATAACCACCATACTAAACTCCTTGTACTATCGAACTTGGGTATATTCCAAAGATTTCCTGGAATTCAATAGTTTGATTCCTTGTGGGAAAAATACTAAATCAGTAGTTACTACATAAGTTTTCACAGAATTAGAAACAGTCTTGAGAAACAACAAAAAATAAATATGGAAATCTTAATGTTAGCTTTTAAGGCAGGGGCAGGCAATTATTTGGGCCTGTGGGCCACATAGACAGTTCTGGGGAAACTGTCATGGGCTGGTCAGCACCCCCTTCCTCCCCCCTGCAATAGCCCAGAGCCCACCTCACTCTGTGGCTCTTCCATACCACTGCCACCAGTGCCCAGCAGCAGTTGAGTGCGCAGCCCCGGCCCCAGCCTGCACCCAGTCCAGACTCACCCCAGCTGGAGCAGACAAGCTTTGGACTAACCAGGACCTGTGCACACAGCTTTGTTTCCATCCCACCCCATGCCTACTCCACACCCATCCACCCACAGTGAACAGTGGCAGCAGCGGCTGGGCAGAAGCTAGTGCCGGACACAAGAGAAAAGGTGGAGGCAGCACTGCTCGTGTTGGTGATGGCAGTGGAGACAAGCTGCATGACACCTTGGCCTGGGCTCCAGGCAGAGCAACAGGAAGGACCCAACTGTGGTGAGGGGGAGGTGGCCGCTTTTCCCCCCGCACCCAGCAGCAGCTTCTACCCAACTATCACTGTCATCACTCATTGTGGACAGCAGGTCCAGAGAGGGCACGGGATAGACTAGGCCAGGGCCAAGGCCAGGACCGTGCATGCAGGTCCCAGCTCTTCCAGAGCTGGTCTGCTCTGGTCAGGACTTCTGGGATCAGGGCTGTACACGCAGGGCCCTGCCAGCAGCATGCGGTTGAGGCAGGCAGCAGCAGCCAGAAGGGGCTGCTGCTGCCTGAGCTACCTAGAAATGCAGTCCAGCCATGGAGCCACCCCAGCCCTGTTGCATGTCCTGTGGCAGCAAGATGTGCCATGGGCTGGACAATGCCTGGGCCAGGCAGGACCAAGAGACCTGCCATGGACCAGACAAAGTCCCTCTGTGGGTTGGATCCATCCCGCATTTTGCCCACCTCTGTTCTAATGTCAGACTACTACACTGAACTGTGCCTGCTTAAAAATAAGCAAACAAAGCCAAGCAAGGACAAACTAACTCTGGGGGTTCTTTGGGAAGAGATCAAGATTGAAAACAGTTAATGGTAGCATAGTTTAAAAGTAAGATGCATCAACTGAGCTGCAACAGCAGCACAAAACTGGAATAAGAGTATATTAGAGGTCAGGATTATGAAATATTTGTAGAATTACAGGAGAAGATTAGACTTCATGAGAATGTTGCAGGTGAGAGTGGAGGTGCTTTGGTACAGTCATGGCAGTGAGAGCTTATACAGCACATACTCTTAATATATGCCTGGTTCTAACAAATGCCAGTCAAATTAACAATCACAAAATTAGCCATTCCAATCACAAAATTAGCCATTCCACCAAGGTACAATGGGGATATGGGAAGGAAATGAGAAATAATTGCTGAAATTATTTAAATATATATATTTATTATTTTTTTTAAATTGGGCACAGCAGCATGACTCCCATTTAAGAACATAGCTGGCAGATGTTGAAACAAAATATGCAGCCTGCAATTTTACTGTACTGAGCAAGTTAAACAGTTCATGCTGATTCAGTAATAGCCAAGAAGCAACAAACTCTTGGTATATTTGAAGAGACTTCTAAAAATGCCAAAAAGGCATGCATCAGAAATGGTTGGCTCCAGGGTCTGATGCAGTAATAGTTAGTTCTCGTTCTCCCATTTGTGTACCAGAGTTGTTATTGTCTGAAAGAAGGATGCCACAATACTGTCACAGAGAAGTCCCATCAGCCCTGGAGATCCTTTTCTACCCAGGATAATTCCTTTGCTGAACATAGCTCTAGTTTAATAATAATCACATAAGATCAAGTTATGGGCAGAACTTATTCTTAAATAGTAAATATAATGCACACTCACTTTGTACCTCAGCTTGTATACATTCAGCAGCAGTGCTTCACTAACATTCAAACTCCTATATGCCTTTTCACAATGGAGGTTTATAACTCTCACAGAAGAAACAAGTACTAGAGAAAATCACTGGAAAGAATTATATGAAAAAAAAAAATCACACCCCCTTAATTTCAACTAGGAGAAAAGTCTGTACAGTCTAAACTAGGTTAATTCCTTACAGGAATCCAAATTATTCTTACATCTCACTCATAATTGATGGGATTCAAACCAAAAAAGTTTCATACTAGGCTTATTTGCCGGGTGGGAGAAAGGGAACCTTGTACTGTGGAACAGACTAAGAGGTTTTCCACTGGATCTAGCAATGTGAAAATTAACTCTAAGATATCCATTATTTCATACCTATATAGGCAGAAGTGATCAGAGGCAGTAAGACAGCCCAAACAGAAGCTAAGCACTGGATTTCCATAGGGCCTGGGTACCTGCAAATTTCACTGATTTCCCTTGAAGTTGTGTGTGCTCAGCACTCAGGAGATAGCAGGTACACTGGTTATTAACAGCACAATGGTTCTAGCTGTGGCCCACTTAGGACATGTAAAACTTGAACCCCTGAAAACATGCATTTTCCAGAAAAAGTACTCAAGATAGCATTGGGTTCTTGAACCCAATGCTACACATACAATGCATCTCACACATGTGCCTCAAAGTCTCTTGCTTTATTGACAGAAATAACTTGACATGTGAGCATACTACAGCAATGTCAGTATGTCTTAATGAAGTATTTTATTAAACTTACAGTAAACTCAGCTACTTCTGGGGAAGATGCATCCGTACTTCATATTTTACTGCTTTAGGATGTATAAATGACCTCCTCCAAAGGTGCAGTCTTATAGGACACTGCTGCTTGTGACAGTTCACCATGATGCAAAACCTCTGGATTATAATGAAGTGGCAGGCAAGGGGTTGGATGGGAAAAGGCAGCCTACAGTATCTTCCTTTCCTCAAGCCCACTCTATAATTACAAAGGACACTTATTAATCTTCTTCCCCTCTTTGGGAGATTATTTACATACCGTCATCTTTAATATTTTCCTGCATGAGGGTTAGGACCCTCCCAAGTTTCACTAGCACAGGGGCAACAATATCCACCATGTTTCTTGTTCTGTAACACCATACTTTGCTCTTCCTGTAAACCTCAGTTTTTACTTTTTAATTTTCTGTGGCTGTGAGCAATTTCAGAGGGTCTCAGTTACTGCCCTAGGACAGATAGGAATCATTAGGTCAGCCCTCTTCTCTTAAGTTTTTTTTTTTTTTAAACCTACAACGCAAATATTCATATAAATGTCAGAAAAGAAATTTAAAGTAAGATAACATTTTCTTTTTCTGAAGGGGCAATCTGAATTATTTTCTCCTGGGCTAACTGAGAAGTTCAAGTTATCCAAGAACTAAACTGATGCTACTTGTTAGGACTTGTAGGACATGAACTAAGACAACAGACTTTAACATTTGCAGTGGCCAAAGTTATTTTTATTTGAGCCAGTCTTTTATAGGTGAAGGTTTCTCATCTCTACCAGGACCCTGAGCTACTCAGACACCTCCCCCATTTGCTCAAGGAAAGAAAAAAGAAAAAACATGATTGCAGACAGCCTCTAGGGTTCAACATTGCTTGTAGTAGGTATGTTGCATGCAATTAAGACTTGCTTTGTGACTGTGACCCTTAATTTAGATGTAGGTGCACTAAAACTGTTTACTCAGACAAAAAAGGGTTCCTATTTAAAAAGGTAAAAGGTAACCAAGAGGGACAAAAATCTATCCAGATCAAAAATGATCCCCAGGTTAACTGGCATAGGAGTGACAAAGTCAGATGAGGTGTAAGAATAGGAAAGAACCCATGAAAAGGGGATGGTATCCTTTTAAAAGAGAACATTCTTTGGTTCTTAAGTAGAAACTCAAGTACTTAAAAATGCCATGTCATTAGGCATGTCCAAATAGACAATCACATAATATGCCTTGCTCAGTCACACCAGGCAATTCTACTCAAATATACTTGTGTTTCTGAAAAAATGTTTTTGTTACAAGAAGACACAGAAGGTTGGGGTTTTTTTTTTAGAAATGTAGTTTCTGGACACCATCTAGTGGCACAAATGCCTTAAAGCAGCTCAGTCTGCATTAAATAAGAAAACATTAGCCTTTGCCCTCCTCAAGGGATTTGTTCCAGTGATAATTTTATTCTTAGGAGGGAAGAGTTAAAAGAAGTATCCCCTCTGGGCTGAAGGGGAGAAATCACAGTGGGTGGTTATGAAGCGGTACAATTGCTATCAAGATATGGCAGGGAATACGTTTTGGGGACAGGGGGGAGAAATAGAGGCTAAAAGGAGGAAACTTTGTACTGCCATCCCTGGTCAAGCTCCCCACAATTCCAGCAGGAACATGTCACAACCCAAGGGTGTGACTTTGTGTGCGCGCGTGCTTTGGCACTGCTAAATTATTTCCCGCCACGAGGAGCTTTCTTTGCAAGGTGCATTTCTCAGTTGCAAAGAGAAAACCCCAGCGCAAAGAAGTTCCCGCCACCCGGATGCAAATTTCTGTCCCACTATTGGCCAGTTCTAAATTATTCCCACGTGGCGGCTAGCGATTGGCTTGCTAGCCGTATAAGAGGCTTGAGCGGTTTCCGCCCAAGTTGGAGGACTCCATAACCATCTGGAGGAGGAGAACTTCACGTCTCGCGAAGAACTCTAAGCGCTGCGGAGCCTAACGGACCCAGCGTGTACCTTAAGAAGGCTATAGGGGTCTGATCAACCTCTGGCCTCTCCCCGTCGCCGAGCGCGATCCCTCGATGAACCCCTTCCCTGCGCACAAGTTCCACGAAGCCTAGCAAACTTCATGTGAGTGTATCCAGAGCTCTTCTCCGAGTTGTTTTCTTCGGTTGACACGATGGGCTCGCGGTTTTAGAGCCTTCAGCCGGATTGGGCTAGAGTTCGCGAGATTAGAACTCTTGTCCGCTCTTCTTTCCTATCTGTAACTGCAACTCAAG
>NW_005842135.1:1850734-1851794 GCF_000455745.1 Alligator sinensis | reverse complement strand
TGTATATGTATTTGTGTTGGTTATTATTTGATTCGATCCCTAGAGGACGAACTTCTTATGTTAGCGAATTTTGTGTTTATCCGTTTAGTTCAGCGACCCGTGGTAAGAGCTCTCGATAACCCGAGTGACAAGCGTGTGGCATAATTCAGCTGTGCCTTCAGCAAGGGGGGGGATGTCACAACCCAAGGGTGTGATTTTGTGTGCGTGTGGTTCGGCACTGCTAAATTATTTCCCGCCACGAGGAGCTTTCTTTGCAAGGTGCATTTCTCAGTTGCAAAGAGAAAACCCCAGTGCAAAGAAGTTCCCGCCACCCGCATGCAAATTTCTGAGCGGTTTCCGCCCAAGTTGGAGGACTCCACAACCATCTGGAGGAGGAGTTCTTCACAAGACGTGAAGTTCTCTAAGCGCTGCGGAGCCTAACGGACCCAGCGTGTACCTTAAGAAGGCTATAGGGGTCTGATCAACCTCTGGCCTCTCCCCGTCGCCGAGCGCGATCCCTCGACGAACCCCTACCCTGCGCGCAAGTTCCACGAAGCCTAGCAAACTTTGTGTGAGTGTATCCAGAGCTCTTCTCTGAGTTGTTTTCTTCGGTTGACACGATGGGCTCGCGGTTTTAGAGCCTTCAGCCAGATTGGGCTAGAGTTCGCGAGTTTAGAACTCTTGTCCGCTCTTCTTTCCTATCTGTAACTGCAACTCAAGCAAGTTTTCCTGCCTGCACTGTGACCATCTACGGTGTAAGTAAAATAATCTTTAATCAACCGCTACGCATCCATGCCTAATTCTAGTCCGCCGGCCTGCATTCCCCGACCCGCGTGCCAGGGCTGCTGGCCACAGCCCGCCGCGCGCCCCTGAGGAACTCGGACCGCTCCCGGCCCGCGCAGAACAGATTAGCCAGCGGCAGTGGCAATGGTGTTGGCAGGGGGTGGGTCCCTACCTCTTCATGCACCTGCCTTCTGCTGAGCTCCTCAGTGCCCACCCACCAACCTGGGGGCTCTAGCTATGCCTTGCCCCTATCTCCCCATGGTCTGAGGGACAGTGTGCCACTACCCCCCCCCCCCCC
>NW_005842135.1:1843655-1850703 GCF_000455745.1 Alligator sinensis | reverse complement strand
GGGGCGCGCCCCCCCCCCCCCCCCCCCCCCCCAACACACACACACACACACACACTATTAGTTAATGCTGGATCCATCCATGTGTGCAAGACACTTCAAGCTACAGGGTAAAAAAGTTGTTAACTGAAAAGAGTTACAGATGACCCCTCCCCAAAAAATGTTAATAGAAAATAAGGCCAAAGTTGACAGAAACAGTCACTCATTTTGCATGCTTTTTTTTTTTCCCTTTGGGCAGCCTGCAAACTGGTGCAGAACACCCAAAATTCTACTTCAAGTCAGTGGAAATTGTTCATGTTCAACAGTCCTGAAAAAAATTCAAACTAAACATTCAAGTATGATGACACAGGAAGGAGGGTTATAAATTTGGTACTAGTAGTTTAAAATTCCATTTAGTGGTTTGTGCTGCAGTCAGTAGAAGCTAATAGAGTGATGTATGTGGGTGGGAAAAAGGTCCAGTGCCAATTTAAAGCAGCAAGATTGGGTTAGGCTGTTTTTGACTAAACTGGAAAAGCAGTCTGTCCTGAGAAGACTCTCCTAGTTAAAGATCTAACCTCACCTCAGACTCCAAAATGGGGGAGGATGCCAAATGAATCTCACAGGCTCAAAGCTTAGATTGAGTAAGCAGCAACAGAAGTTTGCTGGCACTTCAAAGTGACTTCCTTTAAACACTCAGCTTTTCTTGTTTTTACGTTTTTAGATATTCCTGGCTTTTTGTGCAAGTTGGGTGCAACTCAGTGGTTCTCAACCTTTTTAAATGAGACATGCCCCCTGGTAGACTCAAGGCACCCCTCAAATGTGTGAGCTCTTAGTTTGCTCTCTCTCTCTTTTTTTCTGTAGGTTAAAAAAAAAAAAAAAAAAGAGAACAATTCTCCCATTTCAGAGAACTCCAAAAGACCACAGCAGGCCAGAACGTTTTTAACACTAGGGGTTCCTATTTGAAATCACCAGGTTTATCGTATGAATCATGTTTCCACACCTAACAGTGCTAACATTGGTGTGGCACCCTGCAGCACCCTTGAGAGTATCACAGAATCATCAAGAATAGGGCTGGAAGGGACCTCCAGGGTCGTATAGGCCAACCTGAGGCAGGATCACCGGTATCCAAATTATCCCATACATATCTATTGTGTAACTGCTCAGCAAAACCACAAAGTCAACCCTAACAACACAAGACATAACATCCTAACCTACCACAGACAGATAAAGCAGGGGGACCATGTCAGTCAATGTCCTGCTGCTGAAAGGTTTGTTAAAAATATGCTCAAGAGATCTCAGGAAGAGGACCATATCCCTCTACAGAGGAAGGCAAAAAGCCCCCACAATGCACACCCATCTGACCATGGGATAAAATTCCTTCCTGATCCCAAATAAGGTAACTGGTCTCACCTTGTGTGGAGGGGCAAGACCCTCTAGCCAGAAATCTCTGGGTTTAAGTCCCAACAGGAGCACTGGCACATCCCAGTTAAGATCCTCAGTCTTGGCTGCAGCCAACACCCAAGGCCTCTGGGGAAGGCCTGAAAAACCTGAGATGCAGCAGCAGCAGGAGGAACATGCCCCTCCTGGCCCCATGTGGCAATCTAGAAGCATAGGAAATACCCAAAGACGACCATAGGCACAGATCATCCCTATCCCACCTCTTCTTGAACACCTCCAAAGATGGAACCTAACACACCTAACAATGCTAACACTGTGTGGCACCCTGCAACACCCTTGAAAGGATCATAGAATCATCAAGAATAGGGCTGGAAGGAACCACCAGAGGTCATCTAGGCCAACCTTCCCACCAGACCATACCATACCTTCCCTAGGCAGTCTATTCTACTGCCTCACTATTTTAATAGCGAAGACGTTTTTTCCAATATCCAATCTAAACCTACTGTGCTGCAACATCAAGATATTGGTCTGTGTCCTATATTCTGTAGCATGTGGGGGGGGGGAAGTATTTTCCCTGTCTTCTTTATGGCAGCCCTTCAGGTATTTGAAGATTGCTTATCATATCCCCTCTTAAGCACCTTTTTTGCAAGTTTAACTTGCATAGCTCCTTCAACCTCTCCTCCTATGAGTTGCCTTCCAAGCCCTTTATCATTTGTATTGCCCCTCCCCGTACCCTCTTTAACTCCTCCATGTCCTTTTTAAAAAGTGGAGCCCAAAACTGCACATAACACTCCAGAAAAGGCCTAATCAGTGCAGAGTAGAGAGGCACTATCACCTCACGTGCCTTGCACCTGCTGTTTCTACAGATGCATCCAAAAACCGCATTCGTCTTTTGTGCAGCTGCATCACACTGCAGACTCGTATTGAGTGTACCAGGACTCCCAGATCCTTCTCCATACTTCTGCCATCTAGCCACGTATCGCCCATTTTTAATTTTTTTATTATTATTATTCACAAGATGCAGCACCTTGCATTTGTCAGCACTGAACTTCATTTTGTTAGCTCCAGCTCAGCTTTCCAATCTGCTGAAATATTTCTGAATTGTGCTCCCATCCTTCAACACGTTCGTAATCATTTTCAGTTTTATGCTCACTGCAAAGTTGCTGAAGCAGCTTTCTGACAGCATCCAGATTATGAATAAACATGTTAGACAGCACTAGGCCCAGGAAAGACCCCTGTCGGGCTCCACTCAAAACCTCCTGCCATTCTGACATAGATCACCACTCTCTGGGTCCAGCCTCGGAGCCAATTCCTCAGCCATCAGACTGATGTAGCCAAGGCCACAGTTGACCAATTTTACCAAGTGGAGATCATGGGACACCACATCAAAGGCTTTTTTAAAGTCCAGATACATGATGTCACTTCTCCCTTGTCCAGGTGATATGTCATTAATTTGGAAATAAAGGAATTATACTTCCCCCACACAGATCAACCCCAAATTAAAACCATGGAAGTTTTATTAATACGTATCAAGTTGTGAGTCAGAAACTCAGGAGTCCATCTACCCTCTGCTGATTTGACAGGTCTGGCAAAGGCAACCCATTTTCTTTACTTGTATGTGAATGTCTACAAACAGCAAAACAGATACTGGAACTCTACAGTTAAACTGTTAGTTATTATTTAGACTGAATTTCATTTTATTGGGGATATGAGCAATATTTTGTGTAAGCTTCATGACTCTCTCAGATCACATAGCATCCCCAGACAAAACAACAATATGCATTAACCTAAATTTGCTCAGCTATGTAACACTCTCCAAAACCCCCCGAAACAAATCCCCAAACCAAAAAAAGCCCTTCCACATGCACAAATCAGAAGAGTTACAATTAATAAAACCTAAGCCTTTAGAGTATGGAAAAAGACCAAGCGAGGGAGTTTAGGCAGATTCTAAATACCCTTTAGGTTTATTCTCTAAACCTAGATGTCTGAAATGCAATGCTAGACATTACAAAAAGCAGTCAGAGGGATTGTGCCAGACTTTCCAAGTAAGAAACTCTTCTGAAGCCACAGAACTGTAACAGGGAAAATCCTGACCAAACCTAGGTACCAAAAGCCAATTCATCTGTTAAACAGCTTACAATTGAGAAAAAAATTAAGTCCATCATTCAGTCAGCAGTACAATGGTTGTCTTAACAGGTTTAAATTATATTTGCAAAAGCCAATCCTAATAATGTCATAAGATTAAGACTGATCTCTCCTGTAAGTAGTCATTACCAATGTAAGATTTAATTTTAGCAACACAAACATTTTAAAATCTGGAAGAGATCAAAATCACCCCCTTCCAATGTATAAACGAAACAAATACAAGTGTGCTGTTGTATGTAGGTTGTTTTCATAACGGGATATTGACATTGTATATACACCATCTCTGAATTACTTCATTTTTCTATTCTCTCTAGTATTACTGTTGTGATGTTATGAAACAAGGGAAGTGAACAGTTGATATGAAACCTGTAAAAAATTAAGACATCTTCAGACTATGCTAATCAAGAGGAAATAAACTTCACTATAGATTCAGTGCATAAGAACTCGGTCTAAAGTAAGCCCACTAAAGAGGGCAAGCCACAATGGTGGGGGCGGGGTAAAAAGAAACCCAAAAAAAGAGGAAAAGCCACAATGGTGGGGAAGCCAAAGAGCTTTTTGAAACTCATTTACCTGATCTTCTAGTGGAGGTAAAGCTTTTCAGATAAATGTAGCTTATATAATCAATGTTCTGAGAGAGAGAGAGAGAGAGAGAGAGAGATCTGTAATTATGGTAACTAAAATTCCTAGAGCATGAAGTTTTTTCTTCTTTGCAGCAAGTTCTCCCAACATCTCATACTTGTATACTAGCAAGTTGAGCGGCAAGCTACCCTCCTCAGAAAGGAGGTTAGTTTCACAGCACAATGTTCACTAACAACAGCTCTTACCTCTGAGGTTTGCGAATATCCCAAAGTCCCACGCCCTCTTTGGAGTTAGCAGTAGCCAATAATCTGGGTTCTACTGGGTTAAACATCACACTATGAAAAGCTGAAGGGTAGTTCGCCAAGCAGAATGGCTCTGTTGAAAAATTAAAATTTCAGAAATAAGAACAATCCATGCCTAAGACAATTTGATACAATGGTTTAGTGACTTGCTATATTTCTACAAGAAGATAAGAAAATTGAGACATTTCTCCATAGTTTAAGTCAGTGCATCCCATAAAATAACTGATGTTTTTTTAATTCTCCCACATATCTACTATCTTTCCCCAATATGAAAAAAAATCCAATATGACATTTAATAGAAATAAATAAATCACTCTGCATAAAGAAAGTTACCAGGAGAACTAAAGGTCTTGCCATTTATACAGACCCACTATTTAAAGCTCCTTAAGACAGAAGGATAAAAACATTGGTTTGGGGAAACAGTTCATAAGCTATAGACCCTCATGGCTTTTAAGTGGAGCTTGCACCTTGAATAAACAGAAATTATGGCAACTTTCCCATCCATGTGCAATTACTCCAACTAGTCCTTAAAGCAGCCACAGAAACTGCTCTCACAGAAGAGAAATATTAATAGAAAGAATGATAGAAAAAAAAAGGAAAAAAAGATCAAAGGAAAGTAGGGCTGGAAAGGACCTCATGACGTCATCTACTCCAATCCCCGGCTTAAGGCAGGATCCCTAAATAAACCAATCCCAGCCAAGTATCTGTCTAACCTGCTCTTGAAATTTCCAGGGATGGAGATTCCAGAACTTCTCTAGGTAACCTGTTCCAATGCTTGGCCACCCTCAAAGTCAGAAAGTTCTTCCTAATCTTCAACCTATGTAAAGAGAAATTTCATGGAGTTCATTTTTCCTATCTCTTTTTTTCTAACAGTTAAATTATGTTACGGATTGAGAAACATCAATCCTGCTTTTTGTAAAATGATACTCTTTTGTGTAAGCAGTTTCTGCAGTTGTTATAAGGGCTAGGTGGAGTAATTACAAATGGATGTGAAGGTCTCCATGAGACTTCCCTGGTTTGGGAAAAACAGTTAATAAATTAGGGACCCTCACAGTATCTTTCAAGACGTAATCTCCACTATGAGGAAAAAATAATCCAGAAGCTTTCAGATATCCAAAGTTATGTGATGCTTCCTAGTGTAGGCCTCAAATCATGCTGCCTTCAAACGTACCTTCCTCAATTCCCCATGTAGAGTTAATGCTTTTAGGGCCTACTTCTTGTCAACCTAGGTAGCAGATCCTTGCCATACTTTTAAAATGCTGTAGTACTAAAAAGGCCTCAAGCTGAACAGATGCGTGTTGCAGTAGACAGCACAGAAGCACTGCCTACTTGTTCTAAACTTACCATCTAAAAAGGTAACAGGTGCTTGAGAAATGTATGTAAAAAACAGATAAGGCAACAAGTGAAGTGACAGACAGACTCCCTGCCTGCCTCCTAAAAAAAAAAAATAAAAATCAGCATTTGTAACACAATGGCTCCCAATGTCATGAAAAGTTTCTGTCAGAGTTGATCATGCCCTTCTTAAAATCCCGTTTTCCCACTTTTTCCAAATATTGTTCTCCTATCTCACTATCCCTCCTCTTGTATATCCCATCCCTATAACTTCCTAACCAAAACCTTGATCTAGCCAATAGCTGCCATACACAAACACTTTCAAGATACACGTGCCCCAGACTCAACAATCTACAAGTACTACAAACTTCCGTAACAGATCAACATTAAACATCACCATAGAATAAATAAGGAAGTGACTCCTGTACAAACTAGTATCTTGGTTTCTAGCACCTTCTTTTCTGTGGAGGGCTTCGGATCAGCTTAAACTCGAGAACTAAAAAAGGACCCAGAGGTGTTAATTACCAGGGTCTGTGCCCTGAGAGGTAGCAGTGGCAGCAGGGACCGGGCTGGTGCCAGCACCTAAAGGCAGTCCAGCGCAGAGCTGCCACAGCCCTGCTGCATGCCCAGGGGGCGGCAGGACACACCACCAGGGGATGCTACCTGGGCCAGGTGGGGCCGAGAGACCCAATGAGGGCCAGACTTGGGCCACCCTGGCTCTAGATCATCACAGTATTTAAGTCTTGCAGGTACTTTCTGCATAATATCTAGAATATAGTCCTCTCTTATTTACCAACACAACTAAAACATTCATTCAGGCACTCCTCAGATCATCTCGAGCTTCTCTGCGGCCTTTGTCTTGCTGGTATTTATTCAGAGCAGTGAGACAAAGATGGTTTTCCTAACCTGCTTTCATGTCAACCTTCTCTCTGTGTCCCTCCGCTGTGCCCCCTCCCCACTCCATTGAATCAACAAAAAGCTGCTCGTCTTCACTGTCAAGGCCCTTCATGGCATATTCTCTCTGTACCATCTCTCATGCTGTTTTTAGAGAAGTCTACTCCTGTCTCTGGTCAGCCCAGGGTGCCATTCTCCTTTATCCCCTTGCTACATTTCCTAACAAGTATCTGTGCATTTTCCATGCTGCTCTTTATGTTCAAAATTAGTTCCCCACAAATATCAACAGTACTAAATTTGTTTTTTTGTTCATTTGTTTTTATGATGCCGACAAAAACTTGACACTGGTTTGTGTATTGGTGTGCTGAGACCACCTTTTAGAATAATAATGCTGTCCAATTATTTCCATGTTCTTTTACATC
>NW_005842135.1:1835890-1843624 GCF_000455745.1 Alligator sinensis | reverse complement strand
CCTGCTCACACTTACACTCTTAAGTAATTTGAGGCAGAGACCGTCTTTTTTTTTTCCCTCCCATGCATTTTTATTGTTGTCAGCACAGTAGAGCTCAGGTTTGTGATTGGGGCTGCTAGGTTTTAGGCCAATACAAATACTAATTGTCAGGAGAGAGAAGAGAGACTGACATTTGTTCTAACAAGTCCACCCAAAGGCACTAAGGCTGGATCCGGTCAAAATGTAGTTTCAAAAGCAGCCTCATGGTAAGGATGATCCTTTAAGTTTGCATCATCAAATCAGGTCCCTGCTGTGATATACAATGCTGAATCATTTAAAAAAAAAAAGAAAGCTCCTACTGAGAGACGTAGACCCCATTCACTGAATGTAGACACTGAAACAGGAACAGAATACCAAATGAAGGAGCTGGGAATGTTTCTGAATAGCAAATAGATTTGTATTTAGTGAATACTTATTTATCCAAATTTCCTTGACCTGCATTATAGATATAGTAGTGCAATATGGAAGGCAATTTGTCATAATTTACAAAAGCATGACAACTTGTCTAATTAAAACTAGATTATACCATCCAAATTAATGAGATACTAAGTCACCTTCACAAAGAAAGAGGGGAATTCTTATTTTTGTAACTGGCATCTATGCTTTGTAATGGTTGCAGCTCATATGCTCAGTAATAGCACATGGGTTGTTTCTTGAGAGAGAAGTTTAACAGTCTCCACCAAAGCCAAAGAAAATAAGTTTTAATGGGTGGGGATGGAGGAAAAAACCACCTACAAAAAGACAAGCTAAGCAAGAAACTGCCATTACTTGGAATGGGACAGGATCTAAGTGGATGGAATGAATGCCCCCTTAAATATAAAATGGAATATTTAAGAGCATCTAACATTTTATTTGTGAACTGTTCTTAAATCATTTCTTCAGACATTTAGGGTTAACTTACTATGCTTGCACCAACAGGCACAGTGCCCACTCTAGTCCTAGTCAAGGTAACAGGATTACTTATATTGGTGAGCACTCTACTCTGTCAGAACTGTTCGCAGTCAGAAAATGGCGACTATGAACTATTACATGTTACCATGCAAATATTCACAAAAAATAAGTTATCTGGTGGTCAAGAAACTGCTAATGGG
This sequence comes from Alligator sinensis, assembly GCF_000455745.1. Classification (NCBI taxonomy): domain Eukaryota; kingdom Metazoa; phylum Chordata; order Crocodylia; family Alligatoridae; genus Alligator; species Alligator sinensis. The sequence goes on along the minus strand of NW_005842135.1, from coordinate 1,842,494 downwards.
AAAGACGATCAACAGTTGATGTTGAAAGGGAAACTGTCAAGATGAAGGGAAGTTACCAGTGGAGCTCTTCAAGGACCAGTCTTGAGACAAAAATATTTACACAGGATAACTATAAGCCACCACTATTATGTGACCATGATTAAGGCAAATGTGGCTCAAGGGTTTATTGGGCTAAGTATTTCCAGTAGAGATAGGGAAATATTAATGCCATTATGCAAGGTACTGTCAAACAGCATTCCAGGTGATGTCATATGATTCTGGTCAAGAGAGATGAATTTAAAACTTGGAAGAGAGATGCAAAAAAAACCTAGCAGGGTGATCAGCAGAATGGAGAACCTAAGAAACTTTGGCCTAACATAGTGGTTCTCAAGATTTTTAGACTCAAAGGATCCCTCCATAACTTTGCTGAATTGAGTGGCACCCCATGTCAAAAACCAAAGTATTACTATGTTTACATTCTTGCAGAGGGACCAGGCAGTGGAGGTGGGAAAGCAGTCAAGTAGGGAGAGCCTGAGTATGCCTTACATGCTTATCTCCTCACCACCTAGAGTCTGAGCCTGCTCTTATCTACTTATCTCCCAACACCTTCTGTGGTACTCCTTTCATGGATCTCCAATACCCAGGTTGAGAATCACTGGCCTAGCAAAACAAGATTGAGGAGATACTGTTGCTTTGTATAAACAGATCTGGGATAAACAGTAGGAAGGAAGCATCTATTTAAAATTAAGGACACAAGAACAAACAGAAATAAATTGGTTACAAATAATTAAATTCAGGTTGGAAATTGGGTGGCACTGTCTAATGGAAGAGTGAGGTTCCAGAACAGTCCTCCATTAGGAATGGAGCCTACAAAACCAGCAAATTTTAACATGAAATTTGATCGGTTTGTGAAAAAGTTTACATGATGTGGTTGCTTGCAATACTTGGAATCTGAACTCAAAGGCCCAGGAGGTTTCCAACTCTTAGATTGCTATATTCATTCAATTTGGTGCATTTGCAATAAATCTAGTTACCCCAAAGCAGAGCTATTTGATATGCATTATTAAGGAATATAGTTTCAAAGTTGAGAATACAAATTAAAAAATTAAAAAGGTTTTGCATACACCAAAATGCGACAGAATATTTTGTATGAAACTTTTTTTGTTTTGTTTTTTTACATGTCTCTTCTTCCAAGTAATGTTCAATTTTCAAACTCTCTCTACTGCACAGCGTAGATTTTAAATGCATTAGTAAACATCAAAAATTATATAGTTACTTAAATGACTTTGTAGAGTTGGAAGACAATATAGGACCCTGTACATAGTGGCTACATAGTTATATAGTTGGTGTATGGTCATGCCATCCTGGGTATGCAGTTGGTCATGCAGCCTACATTAGCTCAGGATAAAAGAGGTGCTGTTCAAGGGGGTAAAAGGATGACAAACTAGGTTACCACTAACCAAGCTATATGAAGCACTTAGCTTACTAGCCATATAATAAATCCCTTTCCTCCATGCATTCCTAACCACACCTTCTATCTTCCAAAAAGTATGCTGGCCAATTTCATGTTCTCTTTCCATGCTTCAGAATGTCCCACCACTGCACCTTACAGCTACCTGAGCAGCTCTTGGGTAGCTTTAGGGGGTTGGGGTTCAGAAGATCTGTGGTCTTATTATTTTCTTTGGAGTATAAGTTTAGTTTTGTTTTCAAAACACAAAAGAAAACAAAACAAAACAAACACAACCCTACGTTTTGAAAAGGAAACACTTAAATTGCACCACTACATTAAGGCACTATGTTTCCTTAAGTACAAGAACAATTTTCTCCAAGTAACAAATGTTTTTTGCATTGTCATGTTAAATTCATAGATCACATGGCAACTTGAAAATATATTGAGAATCTACATAAAAAGTTAAATAGGACCAAATTAATGACTTTTAGTCATCTTGAAGATAAAATGTTGAGTTTGTTCTGTATGCTCCGTTATAGGCACTCCTAAATGGGTTTCAAGTCTAGCATTGTCTACACTGTAGAAATGCACTCTTAAAACTGGTTAAAGGAGCAGTAAAGGCATTACAATCAGATTTTAAACTCTGCTTAGAAGATCACATTTCTGTACTAAAGCCTTGAATTGAACTCTTGCTGGCTACTCAACACAATAGATGCTGGAACTGCAATTACTTTACTATTATTTTAACCAGAGTTAGCCAACCCGAGCTATGAACACACTTTTTGCAGTATGGACATATTTCAAAGAACTCAATTTATTTTAGGGCTGTGGTTCTGAAGCAGGATGCTGCGAGACCCCCTCAGGGGTGTTGGGACACAGGTGTTGCTGCAGCAGCCACCAGGTAAAACTGCTCTGTGCACAGGGCTGTGGCATGTGCACATACATCGCCTGCATTAAGGTTTTTCAATCACTCTGCAGCAGGCAGGAGAGAGGGCTAAGGCTGCAGCCCTTCCTGGTCCATACCCCCTCAGCCTCCTCCCAGAAACAAAACACACGGGACAGTTCCACCTATCTAGTAAGCATTTGTCTCCAGGAGACGTTATGTAGGATTGGAACAGGAAGGGATGCAGAATGAGACAGCTCTCTTGCCTGCTTTAGGGTTAGAGAACCTTAATGCAGGAGAAGCATAAACACGTGCCACATCCCTTCCTGTTCTGGCTGTGTACCAGGTACAGGGCCAGTTTTACCTGGAGGTGGTTGCACCCAGTTGAGAACCACTGAGCTAATGCTTTAGGGTTATAGAAACCTAATGCAGGAGAAGCATAAACACGTGCCACATCCCTTCCTGTTCTGGCTGTGTACCAGGTACAGGGCCAGTTTTACCTGGAGGTGGTTGCACCCAGTTGAGAACCACTGAGCTAACTTGTGTTTAACGGCATTTCTCACCCAGGGGTGTCACCACATTCGAAAATGTTAGAGGGGAGCCCCGAGTCAAAAAAGTTTGAGAACCACTGTTTTATGGGTTAAAAATGCAAGCAAGAAGGGTGGTACTAGAAACTAACTGCAGCCAATGACTGCGATTAATCTCAGAAGTAAAGCCTATCAGATGAACTAATCCAATACATTCTCCCTATGCAGATACCAAAAGGTATGCTTATGTAATAACCTCTTGCAACCCAGGGGCAGGTAAGCAGAGAAGAGCGAGGCCACTTCAATTCCAAGAAAACCAGACCCAGGGAGCTGGGTTGAACTAAGGCTCCCAACCTGCTTTGGGAGCTGACAAAGTTGCCTCCAGCCAAGAGGAGAGGGAGTGGGCAGGGCTATGAAAAGCCCATGAATATGAAGAATAGGAGACAACAGGTTGAACTACAGCCTCCCAGGCTGCTTTGAGGGCTAGCAGGAAGGGAAGTGGGAAAGAGGAGCTGCAACATGGGAGCATTTGGAGGACTGACTTCCCAACAAGGAGACCCCAGCAGGACCTGAGTGTGTAGCACTGACAATGCTGCAGAAACTAGTGTGATCAATGCAACTATGGTGCAATGGAAGTCCTTGTGCCATCTGGGATAGCTTAGGTTGCACACAAGGTGAAGATTCTCACCCTGGAGGGTCCTTGTGAGACTGTTTGGAGTTGGGGTTTTAAAATGCACTGTCCAAAGGGGGTAATTGTATCAGCAGGTTTCCATGCTGGGTTGCAGCTTGCTGTTCGGATAAATGTGACTTATTTACACAAGTCTTTCTATCCTCCTGTTAAACTGAGGTACTGTTGGGGGAAACTAAGTCACCAATGCCACACAACTGCATCTATAAGCAAGAAGGGTTACACTTATCAAGAAATATATAAATGTGTAAGAAAATTGTTTGTAAACAAACAGCAGCTCTACACTAAAGAAAGTTGCATGCAAGGGGGAATGATGATGAAATTGAAGTGAAGACAAAAGATTAGGAGGAGCTGTCTGACTATAAGAGTGGTCAGACATTGGAACAGGCTACCTAGAAAAGCTGTGGAATCTCTATCCCTGGAAATGTTAACAGCAAGTTAGACACATCACTAGGCTAAGTTAGTCAGGAATGATCCTGCTTTGGGCAGAAGGCTGAACTAGATGACCTTGTGAGGTCCCTTCCAGCACTACTTCCCAATAATGACCAGAAAAACAAACAAACAAACAAACAAACAAACAAACAACACACAAAAAAACCCCCACACCAGATACTAATAACACAAATTAAGTTTCTAGTATGCCTCCCCCCCCCACCCCCTAAAAAATAAATCAAAAGCAAAGCAAAACAAAACGCATTAGGAAGGAGTTGAGAACGCATACTAATAATGATGGATTAAATATGCTACAAGATGCTGTACATATCCCAAACCAAACTTTCTAATCCCAGGAAATTTAAGTCCTAATACTGCAAGAAACTTGTTAAAACATGAAAATATTCAATTTGGACACTTAAGCAGAGATAATATGCAAGAACTATACCACTAGGAATAAAGGCACTCTAAAAAAAAAAAACAAACCAAACAAACAAACAAACAAACAAACAAAAAACAAACATTAGTCCTAAAGATACATGAAACTTTACATCTTGTGTCTTTACAAAGGACAAAAATGAAGGGGGAACTGCTCACATACAGCAGCATTTAGGACAGAGAAGCCCCCTGAAAGCACGCAGGAAAATGTGTGTGTGTACTCACTCACACGAGGTATTTGAGGGTTTAAAAACAAAACAAAACAAAAGCCCTACACCTATTTCAGGTTGGCATTCCCATATTGTTGTAATAATTCAGATGACTACTACATAGGACATGACCATAGAAGTCATCCAGTGCACTCATTCTTCTTCATCTACTAAAACAAAAGCTTTTCTATACCCAGAAATATCAATTCTTAAATTACTCTTTTCTGCCTACAGCTCTCACCTCCATGGGGAGACTCTCTGATGTCCCAAATGAGAACCCGGCCATCATCAGATGAGCTGGCAAAGATGTTATCATTCACTGGACTCACTGAAAGGCCATATACTGCATCTTCATGGGCAAACACATCCACGGTCTCAGTGCTGAAAGAGAAACACGTGTATTATTTTCCCTTCTCTTGATACATACATACGTGTGTGTACACACACACACACACACACACACACACACTTTGGTGGGAGAGCTGGGCTGTTTTGGAAGGCAAGTAAGATTTGTAGCCATGGTCCTGGAGAGGTGCTCATTTCTATGGGCAAGAATTTCAGAGAAATCCATACCAATAGAAAAACAGCCTGGGGGTAGGAGTGCATACATTCCAGCCCATCCGTGTAGCTCTCCAGCCAGAGTGCATTAGACTTCTGCTCCCTGGGCCGAGCCTGCCCTTAAGGGAGCTCGTTACTTGATAGGCCATTCTCTCCCTGCCTGGGTAGCTGTCAACAGGCAGCCCCAGGGTTTTAACTCGCCAGTTGTGTAGCTTGGGGAACAGGGTACAGGGAAGTGGGGCTGGGGAGAGCTACCCTGGCCCTAGTTTTGAGATCCCCAGCTTTTAAAACTGGTGCAGGTCTACCCAGCTGGGCTCTCAGCCCTGTAGAAGCTCTCCCTGGCTCAGTACCCAGCCCCAAAGCCTTTAAAGTGTCTGTGAAGGGAGCAGTGGGATACCTCCCCTCTGCAGACTCAGAGTGGGGACCCCAAGCTAAGGAGCATGAAGGGAACAAGGATCAGTTGCTCCTTTACTCCCACTGAGCAGGAGAGGACAGAGTGGAGGGGGCATCTGGGCAAACCCCCTAACCACTCCTCAGGCTGGGGACCCCAGGCTGGGGGCTTTACCCTACAGCTCCCCTCCTGGACTAGACCTCTCCTTCCAGATCAGACCAGGAAGGAAATGTATAAACATTCATTCTTGCGAAACAGTCTCTCTTGCAAGAGAAGCCTTCCAGATTAACACCTGGATGTGGCATGTTTTCCATATAAGAAAAATCAACAAATGTTTGTAGTTTGTATATGGGAGAACACCAGTTCTCCTGGTAGAAGTGTAATGCCTGTCCGTGGCCAAAAGCTGTGTTATTTGGCAAAGTTTAGTGACAATGTTAATGCTGCTCAAATCAAACATAAACATTTGTTACGGTATTAAAAATATAATCGTGTACCAGACACCATGATACCAAGACAAAAACAAAAACACTCACATTACACACACACTATAAATTTTGAGAATACACAGATGTTTACAAAAGTGATGTTGTTTTAGAAAAGTTTTGTGGTGAGGTAAGCTCCTCTTTCTTTTCATGTTTCAAAAGTTTACAAGCAACTGTTTCATTTTTAGTATTTCTCTTGCTCATTTAAGAGGGTACATAAGATACTATAAAATGAGTTAATAGGATAAACACATCAACATTATAATACCAGGGATAAACCTGGCCTCAATTTTACCAAACAGTGCTACTGTAGCACCAGCACCTATTAAATGAAAAGAACAAAATGCAGGAATGAAGCCAAAGGCAATAAGGGAAGATGCGTTTTTCAGGAGCAGGAGTAAATACGAAGTAACTTTTGGAATTCTGGAGATCAAACCGATTTAGGAAAGGTAATCTTTAAGGTGAGTTTGTGCCTCTCTCTGCTTTTTTGAATGTGTGAAAATATATTACAATGTTCTGGTTTTAGCAATGTTTTTCCTGCTTGCGTTTTAAGGTAAAAGTATCATC
>NW_005842135.1:1819626-1835880 GCF_000455745.1 Alligator sinensis | reverse complement strand
TCTTTCCCTTCTTTTTGAAGGATTTTCTGGGACTCTGAGGATAACTAAAAAGTCAAAGTGGGTGTGGATTCTTTAACAAAAGTCTTTCACTGCAATATTTATCAGTCATTGGAGTTAACAAAAAAAGCAAGAGGTTAAGCAGTCTTCACTGCTCTGCTTTCCTGATGGCTCTTGTGATGCAATGTCACTATTTCTCTAAGCCTCAGAATCTTCTACTGTAGAAGAGACATAAATTTTACATATAAAAACAAGCAAGAAAGAATCCTAAGCCATACGCATGGCCCCCAAGCATACAGTAGGACTGGGGTGGCACAGTGGCCAGACTCACTTCCTGGCAACCCGGGTGGCAGCAGTGGCTCCTTCCAGCTGCCACCATCTCCAATGCCACCAGCCCCAGCCCTGCTGCCTGGGCACCTTGGCCCATCCACCCTGCACCCACTGCCAGGGGTGGGACCCATGGGGGTCAGGGCACATGGCTAGGCAGATAGGATAGGGCTGTGGCTGAGCAGGGAACGGTGTCCCGGAGCAGGATGGGCACGTGGAGCTGTGCCTGAGCTGTTATCTGTTCCCCATATGCCTCTGCCAATGGAACCAGCACCCATCACAGCACAACGTGGGGAGTGGATTGTGGCTCTGCCCTGGGCCCCCGGCCCTACGCCATCACAGCCCTACGATCCCAGCCCTGCCCCTGCCTGCCCATCCTGCTCCCAGACACCGCTCCATGCCCACAGCCCCATCTCAGCTGTCTGGCTGAGTACAAAGCAGAGCCACTTAGGGAGTTTTGGTGAACTGCTGACTAGGAAGGAGAGGGGTGCCGACCTGGCCCGCAACAGCTCTCCAAAACTCCTTAAGTGGCCCTTAAGCTCAAATAAATTGCCCACCCCAGACCTAGCCTTTATTGTTATACAGCAGGGGGAGGGGGGGTAGAAGCTCAATTTGCTCCCCTTGCCAGCTTTATAGGTCACCTTAAAAAGAAACAAAGGGGAAAAGGAATGCCTAGCTATGACAGTTAAAAATCTTGTCATATTAAAAAATCTTGTCATTTTAAAAGGCCAGGAAGTACTTACTTTAGCCTAGATTTGCTGTAATTTTTAGGGAAGAACCCAGATGCCATCCACCTAGCAAACACTCCAGGGCACAGCAAATCCCTCAAGGAGATCATGTCTAAAATTAGTGCAATGTCCACATTATAGTTGCTTTCTAAATAAAAGATCTATTAATTGTTTCATGGATGATTAACCTGGAGCTTTCATAATTTAGAGGCCAAAAGAGCAGAGGCAAAAAGTGCCACTTAAATGCATGCAAATGAAGTTGACAGAGCTGGTGCATGCACAGGCATCATTAAAGTGTTAAGCAGAGTAAGATTCTTGAGGATTACATCAGCATTAGGATAATCAGACTAATTGGGTTCCCTGCAGAAAATGAAGCAGATAATTGTACTGCAGTAGTAAAAGAGGGCTTCAAACTTATTTCAGCTGGACATGATGTATCCGAAAATCAAATGCGTTATGAATGCACAAAATTAAAGGGTTGTAATTATAATCCTTAAGGAGAAGATAATATGAGCATTTTTCTGTGAAAGAGCCAGTGGCAAAAAGTTCTTATAGAAACTAATAAAGAAAGGATGCATGAACCTTCATCTATGAGCTTCTGACATTCTCAGACTTAAAGCAAACAACATGAGGGGAGGAGAGGGGGGCAAAAAAAAGTGATAGACTTTATTCCTACTACAAATGTATCTGAAGACGCAGCTACTACGGTCTCCCCACCTCCCCCCCACAAATTTCAGTTAAGACACTTAGGAGGATTTTGTTATTTTGTGACTCATGCAACATAAAACATTTTTAGACAAGCTAAGCAAGAAATACTTCAAATCATTATACAGGGCTAACCAGGGCTCAGGAAACACAAAGATTTAAGGTTTTATATTTCTCTCTGTTCTTATACCTGTAATTGTTCTTGCCTGGTCTTTGTTTTAATTTTTCTTTAATGCAAGTTAAACACAGTTGCTTCATAGTCCATGGGACTTAAACAGCAGGTATGGACAAAAAAAAAAAAAAAAAAAAAAAAGTTTACTTATGAAAATTATACCTCAGAAATCAATCCAAATCATACAGGTTCTCTCAGAGGTGGATTTGATCAACTCTGATACTTAGACACAGATCCTTAATTATGCTTAATTGGGCTAACCCTTCTAAGCAGGTGGCCATTCAATAAGATCTACAAAGACCAATTTGCCTTGTTTTGATGTTTCGGCACAAAGTGACCAGGAGTAGGGAGAATCAGGCCATTGTGGACAGTTCTTAAAAGCATTTTAGGTACCTGAAGATTTAGATCAGAAGTTTAACTCCTTTTGATTTTAGTGGATTCAAAACCAGCTAGGTGCTAGAAAGCCATTAAATATCTGGCCCCTTGAACCTAAAGTTCCCCACTTAAAACATATTATTCTTTTTTCAAGAGAGCCTCTGTATTTATAAATCATTGCCTTCTTGTTCTGCAAGCTATGAATGACAAAACTCAAAAAAAAACCCAAAACCCCTTAAAAAATACGAATCAACATTTTTACTCCAAAGTTTCCCAAGGTTAAATTTAAAATAAAGTATTCCTTGGGCTTAATACAATCTTTGCTTTCTTTATAGGTTATCAGTTGGAACTAGAATGGCCTCCAGCAACTAATGTTAGGAAGCTGACAAGGGAGTGGAAACACAAACTATGTATTTACCTTTCAACATCATGGAGTATAACTTGCTCATCATTGCCTATAAAGAGAAATATAAACACTTAACATCATGTACTGGCGATTAACACTTTATAGTGAAAAGAAAAAAAAGAAAAACACCCCAAAACAATGACCGCAATTTTTATTTGGAAGATGAAAGTACAGTGGACAGGAAGCCAGCTTGGCTGCCGAGTGGTCAGCACCCTACTCAGCGAGAGCCTGTGGGTCAGTCTCCTTGGGTATAGCACTAGAAGTATGCAACCTCAATGAGGCGGCAGTGTGCCTCACAATGCTCAACAATCAATTTTTCAGTTCACTAAGGAATATTACTGATAATTTTTTGTCAGTCCTGGACAGTTTTCATGTATGGGAGATGGGGAAGGGAAGGGAAATCTTCAGGTTTCATAAAGAGTTCTTGCCCCCTACCCCCTTCTGCCTTATAAAGAAAGCTGTAATTGTCAAACTAAATTTCAAGAATAAGAAAGTTCAGAAAAGATGCTATCATGGTTTTAATGCCTAAGCCATGAGTTCACTCAGCTTGTCAAAGCCATGAGTTCACTCGGCTTGCTCAGTGTTGCTGCGATCACAGTTATGTAGCTGCACCCACGCTACAGTGCCTTTTTTTTTTTTTTTTTTTTAATTAATATGAAAATGAGATAAACCTCCTTTGATCACTTCCTTTAAATTGGATTCTGACTCTTTACATGGCTGCAGCCACAAAAAAAAAAAAAAGTGTCTTAGTTATTTAGACCCCAACTTGTAATGCTGGGAGGTTATTCCTTACCAAACCACAGTCTCCGTACCAAGCACTAGCATACACCTTTGGCACCTTTTCATAGGCAGGTAGCACAACATGCAGCCACTATTTATTTAGAGGAGAAAAGTACAAAAAAAAAAGTGGGAATCCTTAGTCCTACCAGGTTCATTCATTGTATTGTTGTGATGCCATCTACTGAATGGTAAAGCTCCCACATCATGCATGAGCAAAGTGAAGACGTGGGGAGGTTTCAAAAGGAACAAAAATACATAAGTTGTTATGCATTTTAGATAAAGAGGACTTGGTTTTGGTTTGCCCTATATGTTTCAAACAAGAAACTTGAGAAAGTTTACCTGCGACTAACAGGATGAAGGATTTATATACATCTCCACAAGTGAGATAATCGTGCTAGCCTTAGAGTATTGCAATGATGTTTGTTTCCTGTTACAATAATCAAGCTACTTATACATAAAGGGCAAAGTTTATAGTAATCAAAACTATACTAACTCCATGAAATTACAGCAGTGAAGAACATGGTCTAGATTTTCCAAAGGAAAGAACAAACACATACATGCATACTGATCAAATGGAGAGGAAACCATTATCTTAAGTCTGCTAGCAGTTAAGGAACCAGCTTTCTGTTCCCTTCACAAGCTACAGGACTGAAGTTAGAAAGCAACCCTCACCCCCACCCCAAGACAGCTTGTCTCCATTGCTGGTCTTTTGGCATAGTGAGAGAGACAAGGGGTGGGGACCAAGGCTTGGCTACCAGCTGATTGGTTTCCATGGACATCCTAATTAGTGCTTGTAGTGAGGACTCTCCCTGCAGGAAGTGTCACTATGGTTCAGCTAAGTAGGACTGGATTACACCAATATTTAACCAGAGAAGTTCCATAATGTTTGGTGAATAACTTGGGAAGAGTTCTGCATATCATTCCTCTATTTCATTCACATCTTCCTTTTGATAACACTGGTTATGAGCAGGAAGAGCCAAAAAGTATCCACTATTCTTTTTTAACCATACCAGTGGGGAAAGCACACTGCACACACAGACAGGTCTGGCTCGACAGCTTATGCACCAAATTTATGCCAGGCCTTTACGAAGCTACAAAATCAGTTCTTTCTAGCGTTTGTTCAGTTTTTCCCATCTACCCAAGGCAGAAAACAGATTTCCATGAAGTTATGATCCTTTGGATATTAAACTGAACATATGCTCATATTTCATATATATGCAGATATAGAAGGGTCTGTAGCACTTTCATATAAGAAGTGGCTTGCCTGGTTTGTTGGTTCAGTTTTCTCTAGAGACTGCTGTGCTGCTCTTGCCCTCCACTTTACAAATAGCTAAATAGAATATATTCTTTTTATATACACATGCACACACATGCTGCTTTGAGATCTTTTGGATGAGCTATTTTGTACATAAAGTATGTACATTCCAGGTGAGGGAGGGGAGGAGTGAGCAGGGGCAAAGGGAAAGCTACAACCGCTTTGAGATTTTTGGCAGATTTTTCTGTTACGCTAGTCGTCAGACATTTTACCCTAAAGAGAAGTTTTCCACTGTCACCATGAACTAAGAGCTCCACAAACTTTATGCAATTTGTGCAAACTGTGTATATTTTTATCTTTTCAGTTTACAGATATAATCAGATAATACATTTAACTCAAAATGCTACTATGGAATTGCATATGGAAAAAAATTAAAACATGAATTATTATCTTATGTTTCAAGGATCTCAGAGTCCTTGATAAAATAAGTCTGGATATAAAATGGAGGCAACAGAGAGCATGAGAGACTTGCCCAAAGTTATACAGCAAAACACTGATATGGATTGATACAGGACCCAGGAGTCAGACTCTCAGTCACTTGTGTGGTCTAAAGTAAATTGCTACCTTCTCCTACCCAAATTTTACCTTGGATGCACAGGAAACATCATATGCCTCATACTGGTTTGATGAAACTAGTGTGCATGTGGCATCTGATATGAAACACTAATCAGCAATAAATGCACCACAGACCACAAATGAGTCAAACACCTGAACCCAGGGGAAGGTTTTTCTTTTTTGATTCCTGATTTCTCAGAGTCTAATTTGCAAGGGCAAAGTGACTCAGTCTCAAACTAGATCATGTTATTTTTCAAAAAGGTGTTAAAATTTCAGAACAACATAAGAGAAAAACCAGTTTCCACCATTTGCATCTGCAAATCAGTTCATGGAACTGGTTTTAAGTTCAAAAATTTCAGTGGAAAAAGGCAATTATGGACTATGCTCAGAAGCCTCAAGAATGGGTGCTCAAACAAATAAGCCAAACTATACATTCATTTACTGATCATGTTACAGTGGGAAATGAAGTACATCACAAAAGAAGACTCCAGATTTTGATATGCTTCCAAAGAGCCATTCACTGATAGATGTTCCGCCCCACCCCACCCCACTCCTTTTAAAAAGGTTTCATAATTAAAAAAAAAAAAAGACAGAAATCTAGCACTGGTAAAAGGTATCAGATCTGAACTGATACCTTTCAATAGCAACCATTTTTCTAGCTCATCCCAGCAAACATTAACCCTAAATTTTAAGAGTGAAAGAAGTTCAATTTTTAAACAATTAAATTACCAAAGGGAGATAAAACTACCAACAACAGAACCAATCAGTGCCAAATATGGTAGAATATCATCAACAAAGACACCTTTTCTACTGACACCTTGAAATGAGATCATGAGCTTGGTTCAAAGAAAACAAACAGTCACCAGATGGCAGTGGCTTTTGGTTATTATGAACCCAGTGTGAATTTGAACTGACAGTTTCTAATGGAAGTTGTTTCCTCCCCTTGATTAACATTTGTGTATGGTTCCACAAATGTGCAAGGAATGTTAGAGACGCATTAGATGAAGGGCCTGCCTAAGCTGAGTCAAGGCTTTGCTTGGTGAAGCTGAGAAGAGGGAAGAACAAAGGAGACTTTTAACCACCTACCATTTCTCTGTCTGTGGCACAGCAGGGTCTGATTTAGACACAATTTTATCTTAGAGCAACCTACACCTGCTTAGGCCTCTCCCAAAAAGGAGGGGACAGGAGTGATGGTAGGGATTACCGTATGCCAGCTCAGCTTCAACCATTCCCTGTTCCAGGGGAATCCTCAGTCATTCAGCACAGCTTCAAGACCCTTTTTGTTCCAAACATTGTGTCAAAGGCTTTTGTGGAAGGTAGAATCTGGCTTATGGTTCTTACATTAGAGAATCCATACTTCATTTTTTGTAGGCTAAGTTTCTTTTTCATAGCTCCTTCTTACCTCCAGAGAATACTTTTGTGTTGCCACTGTTGAAAGCCAGGCAAAAGATGTTAGAATGATGCTCCCCTTTCAGCTGAACTGGTTTGACTCTGGAGTGGATGGCTTCTTCCATTTGCCAAAGCAGTACCCGGCGGTCATCCCCTCCTTTAAAAAGGAAGGAAAATCTGTGTTACAACATGAACTACATGTGAAGTGGTGGAGGACAGAAACAAGGGAATCAACACTGTGAATATTCATGCAAAGCCTTACATGAATATTTCCCCCAAGTGGTTTAAAAACCAATAATAATAATGATAATGGAAGACTTGGAATAAACTCCTAAAAACACCTCACAACACAAGCATAATAAAATTTATGGAGAGAAAACACAGGAAAAAATAGATTAAGTCTAAAATGTTGAATGCTTTCATTTTTGGGATGCAGCATGCCATCCTTCCTGCATCAATGGACATGGTCAACCTGTAGTAACAGGAGAGATTCTCATACCTGATCTGGACTAAAAAATGATGTTGTCATAGCTACATTAGTTAGAAGTCCAAAAAATACATCACCCCTAATCAATGTGTGCTAGTAGAAATCCTCCCCACATTAACACAAGTTCTATTAGTAAAATTAATTTACAAAACACTTTTCATAGACAAGCCTATGAACTTCATCAACCTCCTGGATACAAAAAAAAGATGAACTAAATTTAGACATTGGATTTATGATGCATTATAGCCTGCCTGACATCCAACTCCCCAGATACCCCTCCACCATTTACCTGCTACATTCACCATCCCTGCCCCCACGCCCACCTGTGTGTCACCCACTGACTCCTCATCAGTCTCTGGCTTCTTTGCTATTCATTCCATTCAAGAAGAGCACACACAAACTACAGATGCTTCCTCAGCCCGATGAAGGGTTTTTAAACCAAAAGCTAGCTAAGAAAAATGTTTCCAATTATTTAGTTGATCTAATAAACGATATCAGATTTGTCCAAAGAACCTTGTCTGCCATTAGTAAAAAGACTAATTTCACCATATAACTTATGTCATTTAAGATGCTGATTTAATAACACTGGCAAAAAGAGTTATTTTCCTGCTATCAGCTGCAGCTCTACAAGGAGACTTCGCCAGTCCTGGAAGATTTCAGACAATATTATCAACCTGTTCTATAAACCTATGACTAGCTACGCAAAGCTTTAAGAGTTCTAGATTCGTAAATGATTTAGATGCATGTGTGGCGAATACCTGTCTGAAATCAGTTAGTAGGGAAAAATAACAACAAAATTCTGTACTTAAGTCCATTTTCCTTTAGAGCTCATTATGCTTTTGACCAGGGGTGCTCAACCTATGGCCCACAGGCTGGATGTGGCCTGCGAAACCTGTGTGAACAGCCCATCACTGTGTCAGTGTGGTTTCTGAAAGAGCTCTAAGTGTACAAGGAGCCATGTGAGCTTCTTAGTATGTCAGTGAAAGCTATGGCCACAGCCACTACTTGTGTGACCAGATAAACAGGCCATCTTTTGTCCCCCCTTTCCCCCCTGCCACAGCAGAGAAAAAGAGGGGATGAGCAGCAGCAGCGCTTACCCCCTGGACTCTGGAACCAGGCAAAAGCAGTGGCTCTGGCCAGCCCACACTAACAACTGGTGAGTTTAGAAAGCTCACCACATACGCAAAACTCCAACAACGTTTTTCTATGCGGTCCTCAGCCTATTTCTGAAATTCTGATTTTATTATTTGTCCTGTTTGTAAAAAGATTGAGCACCACTGCTTTTGACAATTATCTTAATAAGCCATTCATAAAAAAAAAAAAACCCCCACACACGACAGTCTGCCAGACAGATGAGAGAAGAAATCTGGCAAGGAAAGAAATACTTCAATATAAGATTTGGGTTTCTAGAAACAACATTAACTAATGATTATTATTAAGAAAAAAATATTCAGGAAATAATTGGACTTGACAGTGCTTTCTGAACATGGACTTCCTATGAGAAGTACCTGTATGAATATTGGGATATGAAGATGCTTCAAAAAAGAAGCATAGACAAGCATGCTCAGCTCAAAATAAATTTTGGTGGGGATTTTTACTATGTGAACAAAACAGGATGGCATCAGAAGTTAGGCAGGTCATTACATTTAGAAGAGTTTTGGTTACCAGATTTTAATATTTCCTTGTATGATCAGAAACCCAAGCACAGACTTTGGACTGTTGTGTGGGAGGAGAAAGGTACAAAACACAGGCACATACAGGAGGGATGAGAACTTGACAGGTCTGTTTCTTACTAACTAAACCTGGTTAAATACATAAATGCATTGTACATGCACTGAATTTGAAGCAATAAACTCCAGTGCTTATTGCTTCCAGGCACACTGTTTGAATGTGTGCCCGGGACTGCAGCATGTTTAGCAGGGTTGGAGTAGCCCCGGCTGGCAGGGGCGTTAAGGGGGGGGAGGAGGAGGAGGGGTCAGCCTGTCAGTCTGGTGCTGCTCCATCCCAGCTCAACATGATACAGAGGGGTTGGCTGGGGCATGAGGGTATCCCAGCGCAGGGCTAGCCAGCAGGCAGCCCCCATACTGAAGCACCCTTGTGCCCCAGTCAGCCGGGTTAGCGTCTACAGGTGCTCCGTGTGGAGTAAGAAACCCCACAGAATGATAGTACTTATTTACTCTGCAGCAGGGTAGTACTTATTTACTACTATTTACAAGTATTACCCTGCTGCAGAGCTTATCAGTTTATTCCACCCTAATAGCCCTTCATATGTAGATACTAAGATGTTTCCTGCAGAGGTAATTAGCCTACTCCACAATAAACATCTCAGATAGACATACCCAGAGTAAATAAAGATAATCAGATTTGTTAAAATTGTTAGTGTCATATGACACTATTAGTAAGGACCTTTCCCCATATGGGATTCCATACTGTCAAGTGTTCTTTAAGAAATTTAACAGTTGAGAGATGGGAATTTTAAATTTTGGAAAAGTCACCATGATGGGCTATACAGTTGTATTCAGTGCTTCCATACTATGTACAAGTTTCTTGGGGCAAGGAACAAGTCCTCCTTTATTTTTGTACAAACAGATGACATAGGTTAGAGTTGTAATGCATTTGATAACGAGTGGGCACATAACATGTCTGGTTAAACTGCAGTTAAATTATAGTCAATTGTAAGCCGAGATGAGCTTGAATTTTTTGTTGGTTGGAAATTTAGCACAGAAAGCTCAATAAGCATGCTCTAGTATTATCCTGTGAGTGATTAATAAGTAGATGTGTGTATGTATTCAGTAGTCCACTGAAAGACATGAAGGTAAGGAAACATGGCAGTCACTGACCCTTTTAAAATAGTTTTTCAGAGCTGAGAGCTATTGTCAAAGTGTCAACAATGTGCTTTAGTTGTCAATAGCTAAGGAATTTCTCTCTCAAGCATTCTGTACATAAGGATGGTTATCACTACAGTATGTTATTTCTTTCAGATCATATTCCTTAACATACACACTCTAAAGAAGACCTTAGAGAGAGTCAAAAATATAAAAGTCTATTGTGGGAGCAATATGGCAACTAAAAAAGTAACCACCACCACCTCTCCATATATGCCTCGTTCTCCAATTTGAATGGCATCAAATTAAGATTCTCACAAGCTTACATAGTAATTGCATCAGCCTGAAGAACCACAATTGTCAAAATGAAGAGGTGCCTTACGGCAGAACTACAGACTCCACTTCAAGACAAGCATGTACCCTCTACCCATTTCTCTATCCACTCCTTGCACTGTATTGCCTACAACTCTGCAACTAGGGCATTAGTGCCAGATATCTGTATCATAGGCTAGCACCTCAATCAATGGGTATTCCTTGCCACTAGGACATGGTAGGAATTAGGCAAAGGATTTTAGACTGGTATGTAAAACTACCCTAGAAATGCCTCTTATAGCTCCTCAATAAAGACAATTCTGCTGTGGCACACAACAGAAAAGTCATAGTCAGCAGATGGAGACCCCTGTTCCCAAAACTTGTCAGGCAAAGAGAAAGAGAGAGAACATGGATGAATGGAGGAACAGTACAGAGTAAACTAAGGTTTAGAAGTAGTAGGAGCTACATGGGAACCAGGAGGGGACTGCATCAGAATAAGCAAGGGAGGCTATGTCAGAAAACATCACTTCTTCAAAGATGATGATTTCTCACTGGCTAATGTGGTAAAAACACACATTTTTTGACTTCCCCATCTGTTCTACAAGATTTTAATGTACTGACATTTTCTGGAGCCCAAGGCCCCATAAGAAGATTTTGATGTTACAGAACTTGAGCAGAATATCTTTGAAAGTTGCAGGAAGTTTGAGGGGGGGAGTATTTTTATTGTGCAAGGAAACATCTACAGAGTGCAAAAGATATTTAGAATTTTAAGAAGTTTGTCCTGAACTGTTCACCTTTGACAGCAATTTCTGTGACTGGCACCCCACACTAGACGGAAAACTCAAAATACAATCTACCCATCAGTTACTAAGATCTCTCTCTAATTCTGACCCCATCTCTTCTAGAGTGGTAGTCGGAATCATTAATAGATGCACACCAGCACTATTTACTGGCTCATGATATGAGTAGAGTTGTTTTTTTTTAGCAAAGCATAGCTTTCTTGATGAAGATTCCTTCCTGAGCCGACATTTGCTATGCTGATTCTCAGACTGACAGTTGTTTTCAAGGATTTTTGTTGATAAAAATCCATTATTTCACAGACAGGTATGCTAGAGTAATGATTCTATGAGTTCCTCTTCCAAAACATTGCAACCACTCCCCCTCACCCCCATACAACTCCAACATTTAGTTTTACTTGACTAAATCACACCACCCACCTTCACTCTCAACAGAATTGCCGCCCCCCCAGTGTATATTCGGGAACTCCATCTCTTTAGGTCAGGGGTGCTCAACCTCTGCCCCACAGGCCAGATCCAGCCCCCAGAACCATGCCATCCAACCCACAGTGCTCCCCATGGGTCCAAAAAATAATGCTGTCACTGCTTCCCCACAGCTGTAACTGCTGTTCTCCCTTGGCCCTGCACGCTAGATCAGACACACCGGGCAGCACAGCGCCCAATCCCAACACCCAGGGGCAATGCAGGGCTCAATCCTAGTGGGTGAAGGCTACATAGGAGCCCAATCTCAGTGGGCAGGACCCAATCCAGACACAAGACCAGTTGGAGGCAACATGGGGTCCAATCCTGGTGCACAGGGTATAGAACAAACCATCCCACAGACCAGTGTCAAACTGCTCATCTGGCCCATGGGGCCAAAGGTTGAGCACCACTGATCTACGTGAGCAAGTTCTCCAGCTTTTGGTTCCTGTCAGTACTGCTGAGTCAGTACATTAAGAAAACATACTGGACATCTTATTTCTTGTGCAATGGAATTATTTATTAAACCCTTAATTAAGCCTCTGCAAGCCATTTTCAATGATGCACAGATGTCAGAGGGCTTAACGCTGATGGGAGAACCTTAGTTACCAGTAATAATGTGCAAAGAATAAGAATTCAGTTTCTCTCAGATTTTGGGCTATGTTTGCTAGACTGGCCGTTTGAAAATTAGAAACCAGCTTGGAACTTCACAACGCCATTTTTAGTCACTTCCCAGAGTGAAACCACATTTTAAATACTTTAACTTGTCCCTATTGAAGGCTAAGGTACATAACAAGTGCCTTGGTTCATTACAAGTCAACTTCGCTTAAATCCAAATATGAAACTCTCAGCCAGGGATAGAAATCATGCCGAATACCCAGGATCAGGGTAACCCCAGAACTGCAGCCACCCTTCTGTAGGACCCTGACAACTCTGTATCTATCTACAACATTATACATACATACCTAATCCCCAAATGCCCAGAACACAATCTTCCGCCTAAAGTTGTAATGAGTCTGCTACTGGCATGAGATGTAGGCAAGAATAAAAAAGCATTACTTAAGAGATGCATGAGAGAGTCTAATGGCTGTAAACTACTTTAAAAAAAAAAACAAACAAAACAAAAAAAACAACCCAATAACCTTGGGGGTTTTTTACCTTGATTAGTTAACGTGCATAAACTAAACCATAAGGAACACATACTAAAACGATGAGACACTTTAGCTCATGCATATTACCCACTTCAAGGTTAAAAAAAAAAAATACAACTTCTTTAGCAAAGGCAAGCCCTAAAAGTAGTGAATCCCTGTACAAAGGTAGTAGAACATGTAGTAGCACTGGTAGAACATGTTTAAAGAGATGATTTACTGCCTGCACAGTAGATGTGCCAAGCCATTACAGTTTTGTCCAATATTCACACCACTGCTGCCCTGAACTGCTTCACCTGCAGTAACTTTTACCCAAACACCTATGCAATAGGTCTCAACACAGCAGGCTGAGGGAATGAACAGCTACTGTAAGACAAGACCAGATGGACTATCTGGATGGAATATTTTAGTACTGTCCATACTGATCCCATATTTAGATTTGCTTCAATATTTGTCAGGAACGTAACAAACAAACAAACAAACAAACAAACAAACAAACAAACAAACAAACAAACAAACAAACAAACTGTTTAGAACACTTGTACGTGGACACAAATATTTTTAAAGCGTACCAAGGACTAAGTTTGTTTAGTAAAGATAAAACTTTAAGAGAATTTGCTTAGTTTCTCTGACTCCCGGACAGACCAGGCCCAGTCAGTGAAAAACCAGTACTTAAGCAGAAAAACACCAAAAAGCCCACCGGTTGAAACCCAGTGATCCAACAATTTATATACATGAGGGAGTTTCATGGGCTTACACCAGGATGCAATTTGGACCTTGATAAAGTAATTCCTCTAAGTGGTAATACGCCACAACAATTGCTAAGGTCATATTATGATACTGTTTTTGAGTCATGTTCCTCAGACTTGCCTGGCAACAGAATGACAGGTGCATGATGACCACTCTCCCACATCCCTTCAGCTTTCTAATTAAAACTCTCAGTTATCAGAAGGTAATTTAAAAATGGTATTAAGCCATGGGAGGGGAAGAGCAGTAGGAAGTTTGAGTAGGTGATTATGCACATGGATTAAGGGAATTTAGGACTACGTTGTCTCCTAGAAGTTCTCTTTTCCAGTTCAAACTGAGCCACTAAGAGAAAGAGGCACTGATAACCAGATACTTGTTTTTATAAAAGATAACAGGGATGCATGAAGGAAAACGTGGCAAATGCAGAAACAGGAAAATGTGTGCAAAAGCACTCCCAATTTAAAAAGCCTCAAGATAGGCCTTAAATCTAACCTGCCAAACTAGAGGTTTTCCATCACATTTGAAATAAGCTGGACAAAGTTTTCCCAAACACAGACACCCCAAAAAGTTTCTCAAACTTCAAGAAATTCAGTAAGTTGTTTTTGGCACAAAAGGTGAGACAGAAAAAACTAACGTACTGAATATATCCAGCTGAGATCTCCTACTTAGAAATAATCACTCTCTAAAACTTCATAATATTAATATTAAAGTGGTCATAGACACCAATAAGCTTGAAAGACTATTTTAACAGGCATGTATATGCACTGGGGAAATTCTGACCAAAATTCTAAGGGGGCAACCAATTGGGGCTGTAACATAAATCCTATTCAAGTGGTCAGATATGGTTTACTAAGCCAGTAAATTAGCAACCTGCCAAACTCCTTTCAGACATTCTGCTTCTAGGTTGTGTGAAGAAACATGGACTATATACACACACAAGACACTCCAAAGGACACAGCTGAGAACTATGCTAGCTTGGACATAGGGCAACAGTTGCAAAGAATTAGGGCATCCATGCTGCCATACTATACCCTTTGTACTTAAACTGGCCCTATTAAAGACTAAGTTGCAAGCAGTTCTGTTGTGTAACAGGCCTACAGTTTTAGCAAAGCTATATCACATAAGCATAAACATTAAAACAGCAATTGAAAAACTACTTGGATCCTCACTGTTCACACACTCTGACCCAAGTCCACCCAAAGTCTCCTGACTGCAGAAAGCCCATCTGAGGTCTCCACTACTTCTCCCTTGCCTCTACACCCTGACTATATTGAGGGAAGAGGGAGCAGCAACTTTGCTAGTTTAAGGGCTTTTGTCTACACCATAGCATTTACTAGAGTAGCTATTTCAGATTTTCATATGCAGATTACCCATAACTCATCTCCCTTTGAGTCCCCAACCCCCTCCTCAGAAAACAAATTTCATTTCCTTCCTTTTTTGTTCCTAACAATAATTACCTGTACCTTTAGCTTCTTTCCCAGTTTAGTTTTAGTGAAATCCCTACTTTTTAAATGCATGAGACTTAATTGAGCATCCATCTGCTATTGTTTTATAATGAAAAGCATTTTGGATTTTGTGGTCACTGAAAGTGAAACAATGTATTACAACTGGCTCCAGTAATCTGATCTCTCTCTCTCTTTCTTCTTTGTTTGTGGGCATCAATACAAGTTTGGATTTAAGCGTAAATTTCCCATATTTGAAAATTTGCCTAAACCATTAGAGTCAGAAAATTTAGTTATGATTCCAGTTTAATCTTAAAATTAGATATCTATATGTAAAGATTTTCTTCTGAATGACCTCTAAAGGTCTGCAAGAAAGCAGCCATAGTGCACCTGTTAAATTGTGGGAAAACATCGCCTTTTGTAGGGCCTCAAAAGACATGTTAGGAGAAGGTATACCTTCCTGTGAATATGAATGCTAGGGATGGGAAGGAAATTTCCTCCTCTTTTCCTATGACTTTCCAGAAATCCACTTCTGGGGGGATGGAGGGTGGGGGCACTTTCCAGGAAGTGGATGTCTACCAAGGTAACCATCACCTCCAGGACAAGACCACGGCTTTCCCAAAGAGGAA
The DNA here is from genome assembly GCF_000455745.1 of Alligator sinensis. Lineage (NCBI taxonomy): Eukaryota > Metazoa > Chordata > Crocodylia > Alligatoridae > Alligator > Alligator sinensis. The sequence goes on along the minus strand of NW_005842135.1, from coordinate 1,820,285 downwards.
GAGAACAAAACCTCACAGAGCTCATACTAGTTTGGCTCATTACCTTATTTTTAGTAGGTAGGCTTTTTGATTCTCTCTCTTCCTTTAAAAGAAAAAAAAAAGGCAAAATGCACACAACCAACCCAAAACCAGGCACTGGTTCCCTCGGGGGGGGGGGGGGGGGGGGGGGAGAGAAGCGGGGACAGATCTAAGCAGCAAGGTGGGCACCTGAGATGTATGCAAACTCGGTGCAGGGGAGGGGCTTCCAGTTACGTCCCTGCCACTTCCCCTGTAGATACTCTCACTCCAAAAGCATTATCCTGAGAGCTTTACACCTGTGACCCCCTGGCCAGAGGCAGTCTTTGGGAAGACTGGTCGTGTTTGGGGGCTTTGCTTTGTATAGGGTGTCGTGGCACTGGGGGGAAGGGTGCCTTAGGATGCCCTCCAGGGTGCCAGGCTGTATCAGCACTGCCAAGCGGGCAGAGGCAATTCACAAGCTCAACCCAGCCCTTCCCAACACAAACCCCGAGGGACAGCCGGGTCAAGTCGGTCCTGAGCTCTCCCCGTCTCTCACACCATGAAAAACACCAACCCCGGGGGGGGCCTCCCCCGAGCCTACTGCTTCCCAGCCCCCGGCCTGGGGCACCCGCTGGCCCACACCACCCGCCTGGCCCGCCTCC
>NW_005842135.1:1782510-1819008 GCF_000455745.1 Alligator sinensis | reverse complement strand
CCTCCGCCTCCCCGGTCGCAGCGGCGATCCCCCCCTCAGCCGGCCATGGCAGCGCGAAAGAGGTGTGAGACACTCCGCCGCTTCCTGATCCCCCTCAAACTCCTCCCCTTTCTCCCCTCAGCAGCTGATCCACAGCTGCAGCCGCCTTCGTGCACCGCCGCTGCCGCCCGCTCGGCTGGAGGGGGGTGGGCAGCGCTGCCACTGCCCCGGGGCTGTGGAGATCTGACTTGTTTCACCCCACCCGGACTAAGTGTTTTGCCGTGTGCAAGGGGCTCGGCGGGTCCCCTTCCTCCTCTCTACCACCTAGGTCTGGTGACACCAAGGCTTTCCCCCCAGCCAGGCGCATGCAACCACCCCCTTGCTGCCCGACTGCCCTTCGGCCCGTCCAGTGTCCGCTCTGCTCCTGTTGGCACCACCCAGCAGCCAGGGAGTCGTCGTCCCCCGACCCGCATGCAACTGATGTGCAGAGAATCAGACAAACTTCAGCTTGGAAAGGGAAACCAGAGACTTTTTAATCCCCAGGTGTCCCCAGGGCTAAAGATGTCCTCTTCTTTACAGCATCACCTTCACGCTCAGTTTTCTTAATTCGGTCATGCTGCCCAAGAACCCCATGGAAACAGGCACCGGCCGCCACTCCTGGGGTTGCTTTCACATGCATACATCTTCTGAAGGTGGGGGAAAAAAAAACACAATTTGTGCCATTTTCAGTCATGAAAGATCTTGATGTTGTGGCAGTTGCACACTGAGGACAGAGGCTTTCAGAAGCAGGTGTCTTGGTCCTTGCAGAGACCTCCTTGAAAAGCAAAGGCAGGGACATTTCGCTACCCAGGGAGGGTGGAAAGTTGGGCCCGGAAAGGTATCTGCAAGCTGTGGATGATGCACCAGATCTTACCCTCCCAAACTGTTAATTTTTTTTGGTAAGATTTCCAACAACCACCCCTTAAGACTGGTGAGTTTCTGCAGGACTCTCTTGCATCAATCAGCAGTGAGTAGTTGCTGCTGCTGTTTTTTAGATGTCATAATCAATCAAAGAAAACTAGGGTTGGAAGGGACCTCAGGCAACTGGTGCCTCTTGAGTCAGGGGGTGCACGTGCACCCGCTACGTGTCGCCACTCTCATCTAGTCCAACCCCCTGCTCAAAGCAGGACCATCCCCAACTGGATCATCCTAGCCCAGGCTTTGCCTACCTCAGTCTTAAAAAACCTTGGAGAATGGAGATTGCATCACCTCTCTGGGTAGCCTGTTTCAGTGCTTTTCTCCTCCCTGTGAGAAAGTTCTTCCTAATATCTAACCTAAACTTCCCTTGCTGCAACTTGAAACCATTGCTCCTTGTTCTGTCATCTGCCACCACTGAGTTCAGTCTAGCCCCAACCTCTTTGCAACCATCCTTCAGGTAGTTAAAGGCTGCTATTAAATCTCCTCAGTCTTCTCTTCTCCAGACTCAATAAACCCAGTTCCCTCAGCCTCTCCTCAACAGTCATGTGCCCCAGCCCTCTAAACATTTTTGTAGCCCTCTGCTGGACTCTCTTCAATAGTCCTCTTTCCATGAATGTAAAATGGCTTCATACAACCAGGAATACAAAACTCTAAAACTCTTGGTTCAGAGGTGGTACCTTTTATTAGATCAACTGGAAAATAGCAAAAAAAGAAAAAAAAATCTTTCTTTGCAAGCTTTTGGGTACACGCACTTTTCCTCAGGCTGAGGGAAAATAAAAATGGCAAAAGTCCCCTTAGGTCGAAAATAAACTTGATTTTGATCCCTTTGTACAACTAGAACTTTTCTCCTTTTGCATCTAGTGGATTTCTGTGGCTGTATCTCCATGAGATCTGGTGAAATTCATCATATTTTCTTCTCTAATAGTGGCCTGTTACCTCACTAGTACTATAGTGTATGCATGTGTGCTAAGGGGAAAATATATTTTAATTTTATGTTCAGCATCGCCATATTATTAAGCTGTAACACTAGATGCCATTGTAGGACAAAGGGAGAATCTATCTAAAAGTAATTAAAGTTAACTACAGTACAGACACTGCCTGTGGTCCCAGTCTTTCAAAAGCTTGCACAAGTGTTCAGTCTTTTGTGGTGTGGGCACTGGTGAACACTAGTGATCAGATGAGGACATTTAGACCTATCATTCTCAAAGGGAGCAAGTGGGCTGCTGTTAATACTTTTGGAAGATGTAAAGACAATGCAGAGGGCAAGAAAGAAGCCCAATCCCATCAGAGCCATATCTATGTAGAGTTGTATCTGTTAAGAATTACAAGTCTCTAAACTAATGTAGACAAGAGGGGTTTTTTTTCTTTACTTCTTGACATAAACTGCTGTGGGGCTCTTAAACTGCTGCCATGTTCCACCTCAGAGGCGACTGCTTTTCAGTAGAAAGTGAAAAGATTTCTTTATATAAAGTGAGGAAAGTACTCTGGGATTCTTCTTGGCTAAGGTTTATAGAGAGACCACAACATCCTATGAACCGCACTCTTTTAGCTGACAACATTATAAATGCTACTTCTACTATAATGTGTAAGAAAAATAAAACCTTCAATTACATTGAGAATAAAGCTCTGGGATTTAACTCTCATATTAAAAATGTGCAGCTTTATTTTTATACAACATTGTTGCAAATGAATGATATCAGCATGTGAAAATGTCTTCAAATACACTATCAGAACACAAAAGATAATAAATTCATAATAGCAGTTTGACAGGAACATCCAACCAAAGTGCATTAGCTAGATATTTCTGTTATAATGCCTATTAACAATGTCACTATTGAAATGGAAAATGATTTTAAATATATTGCTTTGCCTTTCTTATACCTTATATTAGGACCTTGCAGTAGGTACAGCTATCAAGGGCCAACCATTGGTGTACTTATACTGACACAAGGATCTTGTGTAGACAGGCAAAGGCCCTATAAAACTTAATCTGCACAAGGGCAAATTCCCAGATTTCAGACGTGAGTAAACTGCTAGAAGCTAATCATACTTACATAGCTATTTGCGTGCCTATACCATTGTAGTTAATCCGGAGGCTGCTCACTTCATGGGTTAAATTGTCTTTGTAGACAGGCCTTAGTGACATCTTCGTTTTTTTTTTCTGTAGACTCAGATCGACTGTATCAGTTTATATTCTATTCTGTAAAGGTTCATGTATTACTTCATATTGTCTGAGTGATGTCCAGAAGTACATTATGCAATGTAACTAACAAAATCTTTCCAAAGAGTCAAGTTTTTGCTCGGTTTTGTTTTGCACTTGCAGTGAAAGTTTGTGGTAGTTTTAGTTCTGATGGAGTTTCCTCCCCCCCCCCCCCCCCGAGAGGTTTTTTTGGTGGTGTTTCCCCCCCCCCCCCCCCCCGGAAGAGTGCCAAGAAAAGTGCCAGAACTTCCCATATTATTAATTTTAATTATTTGATTTGAGGAAAAAAACAAGTTTGTAAGCAATCAGCCAGAGAACAACACTTCATAGTCAGACATTTTGGGTTCTGTTTTTCTTGAAGTTAAAATGATGACAGAACTGAACACTATTCCTGCTAAAGGTAGCTTTTTGACTAAGTCTAGCAACATTGTTTACATCAGTGTTTCCTTTCCCTGTTCCTTGTTTTAAAAATTAACCTTGAAAACACATTATTGTCCCCAGGTAAATTATTATTATCTTAATCAGTGGGTAGCTACAAGCACAATTTTCTCTGTTTTGGCTATTTTTCTATATTTGCTGCTAAATATATTAATCTCAACAGGACAAATGCATTGTGATGCCTAATCATGCAAGCACCATGAGAAAAAGGGGTCTACTAACTTAAGGAATTGTCAAAAATGGAAATGGAGTTGGGCAATAGGAAGAACTTAGCAAACCAGGCCTGTTCAGTTTTACCAAGTTAACATGTTAAGAATGTGAGAAGACAACTTATTTAACTTTTTATTCTTCCTCACTATTACAGAAAAGTCTTTTTGTTTCTTTTTTTTTTTTTGAGAATCAAGGACCTGAAAATTTTAAATATTATTCAAGATGATCCTGTACTAGGAAATCAATGTCAGGTAGAAATCGGCCCTAACACCTTGGCTGTCCGTGCTGTCACACACCGATTCTCTGTCCATTCGTCATGAGGCAGCAACTCTATGGGAAGGCCAGTGAATTAAGGAAAACAAAAGTCTCCCCATCCACCAGGACCTCAACAATGTACCTCACCATTGCCTAAAGTCACACAAGCCCTTCTGGATCCACACACTTAAACTTCAGCAATATTACTTCAACCCTGATTAAGCTTGGAAAACCTAATGAATTCACAGAGAGTCTCCTATAAACATCTTGTGATAGATCCAACACAGAAGGTCCCCGGGTTGGATCTCCTGTGATGCTCAGGGGCAACTCTAACCCATATCCAATTTGAGGTCCTGCTCTAACATTCATTGTAGTCAATGGCACAACTCTCAGTGGCTTCAATAGGCCAAGGTTTAGAGACCTAGGGCCTTGTTACAGCTTATTCTGTAAGCCACACAAACCATGAGACATACAGATACTTGATGCACAAATGAAAAATTAAAAACTCTCCAGTGTACAACTATGGTTGTCCAGAACAGACCATGGAACATATAATGACTCAATGCTCAATCCACAAATATGAAGAAGGTATCACAGCAATACACCCTGCTGCTCCTGATGCAATTATCTGGCTCAACCACCTAAGTGTAAAATGGTAGTTGCTGTTCTGTGTCTACATCAGCCATATGAAAGAAGTAGTGGCAGCCAACATAATAAAAATGGGGTGCGGTGTTGTCTGTAGGCTAGATTATTCTTCCATTTTGAGGGCCTGCTCTAACATTCATTGTAGTCAATGGCATAACTCTCAATGGCTTCAATACAAGGTTTGGAGACCTAGGGCCTTGCTACACTTCATGGTGTAAGCTGCACAAATGTTAATCAGCTTAGTGTTGGTTGGCTTAGGGGAGCTGTCGCACCTTGAGGCAAAAAACCCTTCTTTGACCGTCCTTCACCTGCACAACTGTGACTTGTCATGAGAGGCTTGGTGAGCAGGGGCTGTACTAGGAGCAGGACCGGCTTGCTGCTCCCACTGGACAGAGCAAGCACCACAGCCCTGGAGCATCCAGTGACCATGGTACCTCCTGCAGCCACCCAGACCAGCTCACTGCTCCTGCCAGGCAGAGCAAGTAGTGCATGAGCAGTGAGCCAGTCTGGGCAGCAATGGGAGGCACTGCGGCTGCTGGGCACTCCAGGGCTGTGGCCCTTCTTCTGCCCAGCAGGAGCAGGGCAGAGGCACCATGCCCAGTTCTGCTGTGTCTCAGCATCCCCACTCACCCTGACTCTGGAAGGGCCGCTGCATCCTAGGATACTGGAGGACTTCAACGTGGGCAGAATATCTATGGGGAGTGGCCACTAAGGCTGTGCGAAGCTTCAGGTGCTGATTCAATTTGGGGGTGATTTGGCCTGATTCGGTGGCTGAATCTCTCAACCCAAATTGAATCAGGGGACCAATAAAAAGGTCAGAATTGATTCGAAGCTCTCCAAATCGATTTGGAAAAGATTTGGAGAGCTTCGATGATTCAGACAGTCCCTGCCTGCTGCAGCAGGAAGCTGGAGCCAACTCAGAGCTGGTTAAGTAGGGGGTCTGGAGGAGGGGGGAAGGGACCATGGGGGACTCCTTCCAGTCCCAGTCCCTGCCTGCTCCCCCAGTCCCCTTTCCATGGCTGTCCTGCCACTCCAGCTCCTAGTGCTTTAAAAACAGTCCCTACTCACCGGGTGCTGCCAGGTAGGGGGGCAATCCCTGTTGCCCCCTGCTGCATGGGGGGGGCTCTGCCATGAGCCCCCAGACCCACCCCCCATGGCTGCCCTGCCCGCCCCAGCTCTGGCCCTTTAAGAAAAAAAAAAACCCGTACTCACCAGCTCTTGCAGCTGCCTCAGGGCTTCAGGGGACTCATGGAAGAGTCCCCCATGTGGTGTGGGGCAGTGGGGATTAGGCTATGAAAGAACTTGTTAGTATAGTATGAAAGACCTTGAAAATGAAGATAGGTAGCTAATGTTCTTATTTATTATATAATATTTGTATTACTATAAAATCTAGGAGCCTCAGTCATGGGCAATGAACCCTTCTTGCTCAACGCCCACCAATGCAGAAAAAAATATAGTCATCATCCAAAATGTTCAGAAAAGATACAGATAGATAGGGGAGAATAAGGAAGGGATCAGACAATACTGATTGAAACAATAGGTAATAGTCTCCACATACCAGCAGTCTGACTGTTTTCAAGTGTCTGTTGTCATGGCAAAGGGGAGTCTTAAGGAGGGTCTTTGGGAAAAGATATGAGTTAGTTTTGTAGATATTTATGTGTGAGAGAGGGAATGGAGGAGAAAGCACAAAGGTGGTTGTTTGAAAATCAGTGGATAATGGGGGTAGTATAATTAGTCAGTCCAAGAAAGGAGTCCACATCACAAGAGCAAATGAGAAATGATGGGAAGGGTGAGGAACAGGCTATGAAAGACCTTGAAAATGAAGATAGGTAGCTAATGTTTGATTCAGTGCAGAAGAAGGAGCCAGCAGGATGCAAGGAGAACGAGTCAAAACAATGTGTAAGGAATGGGATCGCTGTAAAGCATGATTCTGCATGGATGTCAGCAGGGCAAGAGTTCATCAATGCCAGAGAGAAGCATGTTACAGAAATTAATAAATTAAGTGATGAAAGACAGAGTGAGAGATGTGGCTGCCTGGGTGGAAAAGAAAGACTGTATCCTAAAGATGTTCTACATGAAGAATCTGTAAGATTTAGTCAACCTGGATATAAAGACCTAGAAGGTGGTATGAGTAGAAAATCTGGTCTACATTAGAGTTCTGCTAGCATAGCTATAAAGTCAGCTAGGGGTGTTGAAAAAGCTGTCAGCTTAGCTATGTCATCCAGGGAAGTGGAATAACTGTGTGGGCAGAAAACCTCTACTTCTGCTATATGCCACAACCCCACACATTGGCTCAGCAGATATAGCTCTCTGAGAAGCCCTATAATGTAGATATATATGCCTGAAGATTGCCTATAGTACAGGCCCAAGGGACAGAAAGAATGATACTGTTGTTCACAATGGTCAGGAAAGGAGATAGCAGGAAGGGCATGGAGGGAAGATTAAAAAACCATGTTAAGCTAGGGCTGACTAGTATATATCCACAAGGAAGCTGAGTTTTAAATTTTGACAATAGACAGTGGTCTGCAGTGCAAAGATAGATTTGTCAGTCATCATTAGCATGGAGATGATAGCTAAGATTGTGTTTGTAGATGAGATTTTCTAGAGAAACCGCGTAGAGAGAGAAAGGGACCAAAGAAAAGTCCTGTGTAATCCTCCAAAGATGTGCTGAAGGAGGGATTCATGAAATAGAAGAAGAGCTAGGAGAGAACCGAGTCACAGACCACCAGGAAGGACAAAATTTCAAGAAGAAAAGTATAGTCAGCAGTCAGAGATGGCTGAAAGTCAAGGAACAAGAGGCTGAAGTCCTATTCCTGGGCTATATCGAGAAGTGGTCATTAGAGACTTAGTTGAATTAGATGTTTGGAAGGGACTTCTGGGTTATTTAATCCAAACAATTTGGGTGGATTGAGGATCCACGGTTCTTAAACCACCCCGGATAGGTTCCTATCCAGCTTCCTTTTGTAAACCTCCAAAGAAAGAGAACCCACAACTTCTCTATGTTCTACTGTTCTTAGGAGGTTATTTCCTGCAATATGATCTAAATCAGCTTTGTTGCAGTTTAGACTCATTGCCACCTGTCCTGCCCAGTGTGGTAAGAGAGAACAGTATTTCTTCATAATCCTTATGGCAGCCTTTCATATACGTGAAAACTACTATTATGCTTCTCCTCTTCTCCATACTTACTATACCTTGTTCCTTCTGCTGTTCCCCATAAAGCCCGTCTTCTAACCCCTTTATAATCCTTGCCACTCACCTCTGGATCCTCTCCAATTTGGGTTACATTCTTCTTAAAATGTAGTGCACAAAACTGGACAGAGTGCTCCAGCTGAGGCCTAACCAGAGCTGAGTACAATGATATAATCACCTTCTGTGTCTATGCATACAATGCTTCTGTTAATACAATTCACATTTTTTGTGACAGCACCTCATTGCTGATTCTTGTTGAGACTGTGGGCTATCATAACACCTAGATCCTTCTCAGCAGTGCTACTGCTTAGCTTAGTAATTCTCAATCTTTTTTAACTCAAGGCACCCATGGGCAGATCTAGCATTTGGAAAATGAGGGTGCAGATGGTAAGGTGCATCATCACTTGCAAAACAACACATATTTTTCTCCTGTTCATTTTAAAAATAAACTAGAAGTGTTACTAATATGCTAGAAGCCTAGGGCCCTATTATCCAGTTTAAGATTTAAGCAAAAACATATATATGTACAACTTAATTGGAATGAGGTAAAAACAGTCTGCAGGGCTGTGAAATAGGAGCTTCATTACCAGGAGCAGTTTGTTAACAGACAGCAGAACTGCAGAACAAAGGATAGCTTAACTGGTGGAATACCAAGACCATTAACAAGAAGAGAGGGTTGTTAAAACCTGTGGAATGAAGAGTTTAGAAGAGATCAGGTAGATTATAATAAGCCATGAAGTCAAGTGACTCCCTCAACAGTGCCTGACTTGAAATGCTACAGCCACTACCAGACACTGGGTTTTAAACTTTGGGTGGAGCATGAGTCAAAGTGAGGATGCAAATGCAACTCCACGGATCCACCCCTGGAGGTACCCCACACTGGACTCAAAGTACCCTTTTTGAAATTTGTACATTGAATCAACCCAATTTCAAAAACGAATTTACACGATTACAGTGCCTACTTTATCGGGCAGTGAGGGGTAGAGCCTGAGCTTATCTGTTTAACTCCTCATACCTCCACTCCAGGCATCCTGGTTGAGAATCACTGGCCTAGCTAGTTATCTTCCATTCTGCATTTGTGTATTTGTTTTTTCTTCCCTTAGTATAGCACTTTACTTTTATCATTTCTGAATTTAATCTTGTTGCCTACAGCCCAAGTCTCCAATTTTTCAGGATCATTTTGAATTCTAATCCTATTCTCCAAGGTGTTTACAGTCCTTCCCAGTTTTGGGTCATCTGCAAGCTTGATCAGGAAGTGCTCAGTTCCAGGATTCAAATAATGTAATAAACATATTTAACAGCATCAGACCCGTGGTTTTTTGTGGTATGCAAATTTAGTCATTGCAGTCTCTCTCTGCATCCATTTCATTAATAAAAATGTTAAAAAACACTAGACTCCAAATGGTTCTTTGGTTAAATCTGATATCTATTATTAGACCAACTCAAATAGTTGGAAAAATTCTTCTTTGCAAGCTTTTCAGTATAAATACCCCTCATCAGGCTGAGGAAGCATCTGCAGTTGGTGTGTGCTCTTCCTGGATGGAATGAATAGGAAAGCAGCCAGCGGCTGGTATACATGCAAGACAGGCAGTCAATGAAGAACACGGCTACAACCTCTACCCCTGGCCTCCAAATGGAACCTCTTGAACCTCACTTACTTGATAATGGCATGTTGGATTGTGTCAAAAGCCATACTAAAATCCAGGTATCTTTTGTCCACTGAATTCCTATTACCTATTCTAGTTAACTTGTCCAAGCAAGGAATCAGATTGGTATGGCATGATTTGTTCTCAACAAATCCATATTGGCTGCTAGCAATTGCTCCATGTTGGAAAGGTAGCTACATTCTAACAGTGCATAAAGATGACACTGTGGGGTTCAAGTCTAGTTTATCAAAGGTTCTAACAGCACTCACATCATCATGACATCTGAGCACTTTCCAGAAATGCATTATAAAAATAGTGTGACTAGCATTTGTCCATGTTTAGTGGGTGTGTTTTTTGTTTGTTTGGGGTTTTTTGGGGAGACTGCATGTCATTTACCCAGTTTAGTAGCTCAAATATTTTCTAATGATTTATGAGCAGGAAAGTAGCCAGTTGAACTTTTAGCACCCAGGATTAGGTTCCAGAATTTGCCATTAAAAAAAAAAAGTTCTTCAAGCTGTCACTTGAGCAAATGCAATCTTCAGTAGTTGCTGGGAGCGGGTAGAGGGACAACACTAAATATAGATGTTCGTTCTCGTTCCCTTTTCCTCCAAGTTTTTCTTCAGAGAAGAACCTAATTTTAAAGGACTGGCCCTAATTGCATTTGATGTCAATGGAAGTTTTATCTTTGACTTTAAAGAGTGCAGGTCCTAAATGCTGAAAGATTTTGCGTTTGAAATAATTGTTCCTGGAAGTTTACAGACAGCACTTTAAGCCTCATCATCACAAGTTATTTTCTACAGCGCATCTCTCCAAATGTTTATTATGCAGCCTTAAGTATTTGAAGGATCACATTTGAATATATTTAAGGGTATTTCTATAGCTGCAAAAGCAGCTAGCTGAATGTACTGTCAACAGTATTCAAAATATAATTGGTAGCACTTTTGTATTACCCCTAAACAACTGTGAGTTTTATCAGCCCCATAACCTGGGAGCTCATCTTAGTCCCTATAGCTCTTGACAATGTCCTTATCCATTTACTCTTTTCTCCACACAAGGCAAAACATTCCTTTCCATTCTAAGTTCTTTCCATCCTGATACTTGAATAGCTTGTCCATACTCTTTCATGTTCTGCCCATAAACCAAGCCCCACCAAAATGCCTTTTACAATAAATGATTCAAAGAGGTTTGTCTGCTGAGCTATTAGCAGGAAGGTTGTGAGTTCAAGCCTGGGTGCAGACCCAGTGGCTCACCTGGGTAACATGGGCACAAGAAACATTTTTGCCCAGAGAAGTGGTGGAAGCTCTCTCCTTGGGGGTTTTCAAAACCTGGCTAGACAAAGCTTTGGCTGGAAGGATCTAGTTGGGGCTGGTCCTGCTTTGAGCAGGCGGTTGTACTAGACTGCCTGAAATCCCTTCCAACCCTAACTTTCTATGATTCTAAGTCTGATCATGAGTACTCCACTGGGGTCCTCAGGTTTAGCTTCTCTCTGGGTGCAGTTTAGATGTTTTGTGAGGCTCACCTGGGCATACCTCCCACAAGGTGGGACTTGGATGCCCCTTTGGTCTCAGTGCTAAAAACAGACAGCTGTTCAATTTGATATTAATTAGTCTGAGATTTCACTCAAAACAGTTGTAGGACACTGAACACCTGAGGTTTAAGGCAGTGTGTTAATTTGGATACTTCACAGGTACTTACAATAATTTAGGACAATGAACTTGTCTATCTGTAAAGTCTGGGGATTGCTGGGAGTCAAAGCCTAAATCCAAATCAAACTGGTTGTCTTCTTTGATCCTGTGGGATTAACTCTCTTCCCTCTGGTTGGGTGGGTTTCAGGTACCTCCTGGCTCTCATTCTTCTTTAGGTTGTTTTGTATCACAGGCTGGATGGGTGGAGAGGAAAAGAGGTTCTCCCCAAAGACCTACTGTCACTCAGGGTACATTGTGAGGTTTTTCATGGAATGACCATCTTTCTCTTCATACAAACATAATCACGTAGTTAACTTATTGCTGTTTCAGTAGTTCTCACTGAGGTATATGGGCAGTTATCCTTCAAGCTCAAAACAGTCAACCAGTTAAACGGTTGAATTCTATCTGAGCTCCTCTTGTCCCTGCAAAAAGTTAAACGGTTGAATTCTATCTGAGCTCCTCCAGTCCCTGCAAACCCCTTCCAGAGGGACAAGCCTCTTGTCCCATGTTAAGTACCTGTGAAGAATGAATATTTTGCCTTGGAGCAATTGTAGCTAATTGCAGTTCATTGCCATTTAAGCCTTATGTGTAAATGAGTGTCCCACACTTCTTTTGATGCAGTCAAATCTCAGATTAATCAGCCGTGGATGAAACCAGTTGTCTGTTTTTAGCCTCAGATTCTCTGCAAACTCAGGCAGTTATCACTGCAGCTCCCATTTTGACTTAAAAGGGGAGTGATAATTATTTTAAAAAAGATTTTGGCCTGCTGGTGGTATGCAGAATCACATCCTCCACACAATGTGTATTCTAGTTATCACTGGGGCAAGGGGGATTATATCAAGTGGTCTGCTCCTTGCCTGCTACCAGCCCTTCAAACCTCTAGACTCAAGCCTCTTTTTTTTTATTCTGAAGTACTGCCTTTTTTTTGTTCTTTTCCCTTGAGCATGGAGTGATGTATTCTAGCCTCCTCCATGTTGAGAGCTGAGCCAACATGATTGTAAAAAAGTGGGATTTTGGCTGAAATCCCTCCAGAAATCTTAAATCTGACTATTGAGATAAAGAAAAATATTTTCCTAACTAGGCAGCTGTACACCTTACACACAAGTCCTAGTTAAATGCTGATACAGTTGCCACATAAATAAAGATAAGCCAGCAGTTGAGTTGTACATACTTGACTACCTCCTTGTCTTCTGCAGTGTTCCTGTCAGACATTTGGAGCTTGTGTTTTTGTCAAAATGCACACGTGCATCAGTTGCTTTAACTTGCTTAAGTATGAAGGTTAAATTATTGTGTGGGTGGAAAGATGAATACCAGATTTGGTGTGGACACAGGTAAAGGATAAAGGTGCTTATGCAAAAATAACTGTTCCTATAAGGGAAGGGAAATACTTTTATCCAGATATAATGGAAATAAAGGCATGCATTTCTTTTTACTCTGCTATAACTGCATACATGTTAGGGGTTGAACCAGTAGAACTATTTCCCTAGCACACAGGCTAAACTCCATAGCACAGGGTCCAGCCTGCACACCAGACCAGCTTTGCATGTTGCATACAGTATGCAGAGTCAATCTGAGATTCACGGGCCAAATCTGGCCTGCAGGCCATACATTTGACATCCATGTACTTTATACCATCTTCTTATCCTCATGCCTAGAGTCTCGAGTTTCTTCTGTCTAGCCAGGCATAGATGGGAATCTGGAAGCATTTCACAGGAAGTTGCTATAGGCTCAGGATTTAACCATGTCTCCTCACCATCTACCTCAAACTTCTGTCACCCGTGCTTCTTCCCCTTACTTCCCAATAGTGTTGGTACCAACACATGCCACAGCCAGACTGCTCCCACACACAAACCAAGTTTATAATTAAGAGATTTTCTACAAGGGCTTTCCCTTCTCATGTCCACCACATTCCCAGCCAGCAACATGTCCAGCAATTATCTCCCCGAATTACTAAGTCTTGTCTCCATTTCACAGGGAGACTCAGTCTCAGTGCCCAAAGGGTGATTGGTATGGTCTTCTTCAGCAGGTGGATCCCTCTCCTCCCCCTAAGCCTCCTCCCTCAGGAGTGGGACATCTCCACTGCAGGATCAGATGGCCAGTTCCCAGATGGAGCTGTTCCACACAGATCCCTCCAGTCTCCACCACCTCTTACATTTTCTGCTCCACCTTCTAAGCAGCTCCTGGCAGGAGAAAGAGGAGGACACAGGTGCAGGCAGGAGGGTGCAATTATTTGAGTCACTCAAAAGCCCTGCAGCTTCCTCTCTTGACCCAGGGAAGCAGGACTTGAGCAGACACTTTGCAGGGCTGCTAGAACCATCTGCTCTTTTCATCCTGGGCGCAGGAAGGATTTCATAGGCATTAGGGCTGGAAGGGACCTCGGAAGATCAAGTCCAGCCCCCTGCCCCAGGGGCAGGAAGTCAGCTGGGGTCATAGGATCCCAGCAAGATAAACAACCAAATTTCTCTTGAAGGCGTTCAAAGTAGGTGCTTGAACCACCTCCTGTGGCAGGCTATTCCAGACCTTGGGGACTCGGACGATGATGATGGCCCACTTGTACCGAAGCTGCCAGGCCCCTGACTCCTTAGTGCCTCCAGCCTAGCAGGGTGCCTCCATCCCTGCTCACCAGCCCATGCAAATGAGTCACACGGAACAAAGGTGCATTGGGGCCCGAGGAGCATACCGCGCAAGCCACTGTGCCTAGAGAAACCCGGTCCGAGCCCCTGCGCCAAACAGAGGCGATTTCCGTACAACATGGCGGCACCCAGAGGCAGAACCCGGGGAACTCCTTCCCCTGAGAACCCCCCGGCGACCGGAAGTGTCCTTCAGATCAGCAGTTCCGGGTGGGTGCGGCGGCCGCAGCGCGGAGAGTTCCGGTCGATGGATGCTGCCGCCTTCCGGGCAGGTGAGGGGCGCGATGGGGATGGGGATGGGCGTGGGCAATCCCCCGGCTGCATGGCTTGGCTCGGCCTGTCTCGCATTCATGTGCCAGAGCCCCCGGGCTCCACCTGCAAGCGCCTGGCTCGGGCTAAGCCGCCGCGGGTCCAGGAGCGGGGGCAGAGGACTGGCGCTGCGGGGAGTCGCGGGCTGCGGCCCGATCCTGATCCCGCGAGAAGGCCCGGGGGGGGGGCAGCACCCGCCGGTGTCGCCCTTCAAATCTCTGTGGACGCGAGCCGGCTCCGCACGGGCCTAGCCGCCTGCTCGGCCCAGGGGCTTAGTCTGCAGCAGGGGCGGAAGGGAGGGGCGCCGTGCCCCTACCACTGCACCCCCTTGCGTCCAGGGCAGAAAAAACCCGAAGCAGGGCCCGGCACCAGGGGCGAGGGCCGCGTCGCTCGGGTGCAGCCAGTGCCCGAGCTCCGGGGGAGCACGGTGTGGGGGCTGAGCCCCCCGGCAGAGACAAGAGTCCCCCTGTAAGATTTGGATAGTGTAACCTGGAGGGGGGTGTTGTAGCCGTGTTGGTCTAAAGGTAAAGGCAGGCAGGATTATTTGGGTAGATGTGATATTTTGGATTAGTAGGGGAGGGAGTTCTTTGCAAGCTTTCGGATGCAATCGCTCTTCATTGCGAAGGTGATTGGACACAAAAACTTGCCAAGAACTTTTTTCCAACTACTCAGTTGGTCTAGTAAAAGGTGTCATGTCTACCCAAAGAACCTGGGGGACTTGTTAATCAATGGACCAGTTTAACTTGGTGTTAAGTCCCCCCACCCCAAGAGTTGAAGTGTTATTTGCACCCTGGTTGCAACTGAAGCAAAACCAAATACAGCTTCACTAGGATGAGTTAAAACTGTTGAACTAGGAGCCAGGTTACTAGGAGCAGCTGGCAGGCAGCAACGAACGCAGCAGCAGAAAGGCCTGATTGCTGAACAGAGCATCAAGGCCATTAAAAAAAAAAAAAGGGGGAGCGTAGATCATTAACGCCCCTGAAATGGAGAGTTCAGGAGTGATGATTCCCCTCTACTCTGCGCTAGCACGGTCCTGCGTTCAGTTTTGGGTCTCCTGCTGCAGAAAGGATGAGGGTAAACTGGAGAGAGGCTAGCGGAGTGTAGTGAAAATGGTTCAAGGGCTGGGGAACAGGTCTTGTGAGGAGAAGCTGAGGGAACTGGACTTATTCAGTCTGGAGAAGAGAAGACTGAGGGGGGGATTTAATGAGAGCCTTCAACTATCTGAAGGTTCGTTGCAAGGAGGGTGGAGCTAAACTGTTCTCTGTGGTGACAGATGACAGAACAAGGAGCAATGGTCTCCAGTTGCAGCAGGGGAAGTTCAGGTTAGATATGAGGGAAAACTCATGAGGAGGGTAGTGCAGCACTGGAATAGGTTACCCAGAGAAGCTGTGGAGTTTCCATCTTGGAGGCTTTTAAGACCAAGGTAGACAAAGCCTTGTCTGGGATGATGTATTTTGGGGTGGCCCTGCTTTGATCAGGGGTTTGGCTTAGATGACCTCCTGAGGTCCCTTCCAACCTTAATATGATTCTGTGATCAGGTGGATCATAATGAGCCATGAAGTCCATACATTCCCTCAGCACTGCCTGACTAGAAATGCTGCTGTCACTGCCTGGCAGTTTGTTTTAAACTTTGGGTGGAGTAGGAACCAAAGTGGGGGTGCAACTGAACCACTGTATCCTTCATGGATTCACCCCGGTTCTGGACAAACACCAGGTTAATGGGAAGCCAGCGTCTGCTTCCACTGGGTGACTTGATGTGCAGTGGCTGTTCTTGGCATTCCTCCTGGTCCCTGTTGGGCTTGCCCCAAATGAAGCTCAGTGCCTTTTAAAAAGCCCTCCTTCATTTTTATGGTCCCAAGTTCCTGGTAGGACTCTAGCTATGATGTCATTTTATGCTTTGTAAACCTTGTAACTAAGCTATATTTAACTACCATGCCTCCTCCTTTTTCTTTTGCAGGCTGTGATGAAAGTCCTGTGATGCTGTTCTGAGTGGGTGAAGCAGACGGGGATGAAAAATGCCCAGACAGACAGCAGTGACGATCACAGCTGCCGCCTTGTTGGGTATTGCAGCAGGGGGGCTGATTTTGTGGGGGGTCGTTCGGCGTCGGAAAGAAAGGACCCACTGTAAACAAGAAGGATCTGCAAGAGAGCCAGGAGATAAGGAACTGACACCAGTGGAAGAAAAGGAGCTGCTTCCCTTCAGCTATCCTGCCATTTCTTGGGTGGAAAAGTTCCTGGAAGCAGAAGTTGTGATTGTTTCAGAGCCAGCGGAGTGGGATGGTGTGGAACCATTGCTGAAGAAGGAGCTGGAGAGGTGGCCAGTGCTTGGGGTTGACTGTGAGTGGGTGAGTGATAAAGGAAAGCTGTCTCTTTCTGCCTGATAAAGCAGAGATGGATTGGATGAAGCCTGGCACCTGATCAAAGTCACCTGCTTGTTGGAATAGACACAGCAGCAACTGGACTCTTGAAACTGCCAAATTCATGATGAATCAATATTTATTTATTCATTTATTTAAAAATTTATGATTATTTTTGTACTGTACTTGAAATTGAAATTGGCTCACCATCGATTTGGAAATATTGGTTCAGCTGTTTGTTAGACTTCAGGGATGAATCTAACTGGTTCTGTTGGAGGAATTAGAACTGTGGCTAAGCATTATATCATGTACTTGAATGCTGTTTCTTTCAAGGTGCATCATTGGAATGATATTGGGCCTCATTGAGTTAACTTATTGTTAATTACTCATAACTCTTAAAATAAGGGGATGCTTTAAAAGTAGTTAAGGAGGGAAAACTGTACGTAATATAAAATATTACCTCTCTCAGGAGGGGAAATTCCCCTACAAGCTTCACAGCAAGTTTTCAAATGGAATGAAGAATAGTTCACATGACAAAGTTCTGCTGGCAGAGCTATGCCTACTAGTGATGTGTAAAAATCACACTCCATAGTGGATGAAACTCTGTCATTCAGGGGAATTGGAAAGCTTTGGTGATATGGCTCTGCCTGCTATCAAGCTACATTCACACCAGGGGCCTGGCCACTGATTATAGTGACAGCAGCCCTGTAGACAGAGCCTGATCCAGAGGTAGACTTCTGGCTGGACTTCTCTTGCATACATAAGGAAAAGGCACTTAACAAGTAATGCAGGCTGTGAAATAGTCATCCAAGAAAAGTGATAGAAGTTGCATTGCTTCAGCCACTTCATATTGGACCAGAAAATGCTCTAGGGCAGAGCTTTCCAAACTGTGTGCCGCGACACAGTGTGTCGGCGGCAGTGTGTAGGTGTGTCACGTGAAATGCAGAAAATTTTGCGGAAGTGCACCGCGGAGCTCCCTTACTCGCGTCTGCTTCCCTTGGCCCCTCCCCCGGAACTGAATTACTGTGTCGCAAAATGATGCGTCTAAAAAGTGTGTCACCAACATGAAAAGTTTGGAAAGCTCTGCTCTAGGGAATGCACTGTTCAGTGTAATGCTACAGTGGTGTGACAAGGTTTGGACTGAATTGGGTGACATCAGGGCTTTCCCATCTTTAATGTCTGTCTGTCTGCTTGTACATGAGCGTGAAGGCTGCTCTGATGTGCTGTAATTACAGGGTGTCAGAGCAGACTTGCTTAACTGACTCTGCTAGAGCATAATTACCATGCTTCAGAGCCTCCCACGTCTTGTGTATCAGTGTCCCTGCACTTCAAAATGGCAGCAAGGGTGCTTGAACTAAAGCTTATTGAACAAGCTTTAGTTCAAATGCTCCCATGGCCATTTTGAAGCTTGGGGATGCTGATGCATGAGATACTGCAGCGCTTTAATTAGAGTGGTTCTTGGAGCTGCTGTGATTAAAGTGCCCCCCACTCCACCCCTGGAGCATGTCTAAAAGTGCCCTGTGGTTCTGTTCTGGCTTATTCCAGGCCTGGATACTAGTACTCAACCCCAACTCCTTGTGTTCCAGGTGTCAGTGGAAGGAAAGGCCAATCCCGTATCCCTTTTACAGATGGCTTCCTCCAGCGGCCTTTGCATTCTCGTTCGTTTGTCCAGGCTCATCAACAGTGGACGGACTATCCCAAAGACTTTACTGGACATCTTGGCAGATAGCACCATATTAAAAGTAGGAGTGGGGTGCTGGGAGGATGCCTGCAAGCTACTTCAGGACTACGGCCTTGCAGTCAAAGGGAGCGTGGATCTCCGTTACCTAGCCATGCGACAGAGGTGTGTACCCATGCACAGGAGCAACCTGCTTGTGTCGTACAACTTGAGTTAGAAATGGTAAAAATGACTTTATTTTGATGAAGGATGCCACATGGGCAGTTCTGAAGTCCTTGGTGCTTCCTCAGTACAGTTAACAGTGTGGGTAGCAACCATGCAAGTTCCCCTCTAGGTGTCCTTGCAGTGTCTCATACCTGACCTGGGGGACCAGCTGTACCAGTGCGAGAGAAGTAGAGTCCCTGTAGCCCATTCAGGTCAGGTATGCATTTCAAAGTTATGCTGACTAGGAACTGAAAAGAAAAAAAAAAAAAAAAAGGGAGATCACTCCTCTAATTAACATAGCTATGGTGGCAAAACTTCTGGACACAGCTATGCTGACAAAAGAAGGCTGTTGCTGACTTGGCTAATGTCATTCAGAGAGACAGGGTAGTGATGGCACCAGGAAAAAAATTCTGCCCCATACACCGTATGTACTCTAGGGAACTCTATGCTGGCATAGTTATAGCAACGGAATAATGTAGACAAGTCCTTGTCTTCTCTGCTGAGGTTGTCAGTAGTTAGTATCAATTATAGTGATTGTTTTTGTAACTAGCTCCTAGGATCTCAGTGAATGCTGCCATCTACTTTGTTCAGGGGCTCACAATATCAGTTTAACTCAGAACTGAATTGCAAGATCACAAAGACCTAATAAGAGGTAGAAGGGAAAGCTCATCTAGTCTCTCTGAACAAAGGGTTGGGCTGAACTGGTTTCTTTTCACCTATCAGTGTGCACTACTTATTTTTGTCCTCTGAGGCAGAATCTTTCAGTCTGTGGAGCCATTTTAAGTGTTTATGGGCTCCAAAGACTGTGGAGAATGCTGCTTCTGTTACTACCAGCGGAAAAGCCTTCCAGTATTGGTGCATTATCATCTAGCATCCAGGGCTTGAAATGGTGCTGGTGACAGCTTTATCTTCCATATAATCCCAGGTGCAAGGGTGCTAAATGGCAACTTTGCTGTTCTTTTATCCATACATTAGCAATGAAGAGAGTTGGACAGCTGATGCTGGGTTTCCGTCTCCTCAAGCTAAAACAGTGGTTTTCAACCTTTTCGCAGTCAAGGCACCCCTCAGAAAATGCCTGCTAAGATTTCAGTTTGTTTATTTATTTATTTTGCTTTTTGACTGTGGGGAAAATAATACAGGAGTTCTGGACTTAACCTGGACAGGTTACAGAGGTGGGCTAACAAAAATAGGATGGGTTTCAATACTGACAAGTGCAGGGTGCTGCACTTGGGCAGTGGGAACCAGCGGCACACTTATAAGCTGGGAAACTCCCTTCTTGAGAGCACGGAGGCAGAAGGGGATCTTGGAGTCATTATTGACTCCAAGATGAACATGGGCTGACAATGCGAGGTCACGGTCAGCAGGGCTAACCGAACCTTATCGTGCATCCACAGGTGCATCTCAAGTAGGGCCAAGGAGGTGATCCTCCCACTCTACGTGACACTGATCAGGCCGCAGCTGGAGTACTGTGTCCAGTTCTGGGCACCCCACTTCAAGAGGGATGTGGACAACATTGAGAGGGTCCAGAGGAGGGCCGCCCGCATGATCCGGGGACAGCAGAGCAGACCCTACAATGAGAGGCTACGGGACCTGAACCTGTTCAGCCTTCACAAGAGAAGGCTGAGGGGGGACCTTGTGACCGTCTATAAACTCACTAGGGGGGACCAGAAGGGTTTGGGGGAGACCTTGTTTCCCTTAGCGCCCCCTGGGATAACAAGGAATAACAGCCATAAGTTGTTGGAGAGTAGGTTTAGATTAGACATCCGTAAGAACTACTTCACAGTTAGGGTGGCTAGGATCTGGAACCAACTTCCAAGGGAAGTGGTGCTGGCTCCTACCCTTGGAGTCTTTGAGAAGAGTCTTGAAGCCTACCTGGCTGGGGTCATTTGAGCCGAGTTTTCCTCCTGCCCAGGCAGGGGGTCGGACTTGAAGATCTACAAGGTCCCTTCTGACCCTACTTCTATGACTCTATGATTCTATTGCAGAAAATTCAGAAATATCACAATGGGTCAGAATGTTTTGACGCTATGCATTTCTGTTTGAAATCTCTGGGTTTATCTTGTGAATCATGTTTGCACACACAACTATGCTAATATTCTGCAGCATCTTGTAGCACCTGGGTTGAGAATCGCCGAGTTAAGTATTTGGCTTTGACCTAAAATACTGCTCTTGCTCCTGTCCAGTCTTAAAGATAAGTAAAGTGGGGCCATATCGCAGATAATGGATAATGTTCAACAATCAAGTAAAGGTACATGTGCACATTTATTTTGTGTTTTGTAATTTTGGTTTTGCATACAAATTAGGAGCATCATTTGGCCACCTTGCAGGACAACAATAGAGGCTGCTCTGGGGGTCATAAAGTTGGATTATTACAAGTCCAAATCCTATGGTTTAGACAGGTAGGGTGCTTGCCATGTAATAGGTACCAGTACACCACAGTCTAGTGCTTATATTATGCAAAACAGCTTCAAGAGGAGAGGTTTGTGATCTAACGCTCTAAAATGTATAAGTAAACTAAGGGAGCACGAGTAGAGGTGCACCGATACATCAGTCTGATATCAGATCAACACCAATATAAAGAAAATTAACTGTATTGGAAATTGGCCTGATTTGGCCGATAAATGCCCATGCAGCTGGAGCGCAGCATGCAGGCAGCTTGAAGAGTTGTGTGCAGCTGGTAAGTCTGCTGTGGAAGGAGAGGGAGGAGGGAAGGGGTGTGGGGGATTAGATCAATGTCCCCTGCAGTGTGGGAGGGAGTGGGGCAGGGGCTGGGGCTGTGCTCAGAGGGGGTGGCAGTGGCACTGGGAGGGAGGTTATGGGGGAGGCTGCTGCCACCCCAAATTTTGCTGTAGACCCCCCCATAGCCACTGCCCACCCTGAGTGCAGCCCTGGCCCACCCCCCATTTCCCACCATGTGCCAGGAAGAGCTCAGTGCAGCCCTGGCCCTAGCGCACAGCTGTAGCCCACCCTGCCTGTACCCCGCACAGATCTGGGGGCACATGTCTTACCCTGTTCCCTCCCAGGGTACGCGCAGCAGCAGGAGCTGCACCCCCTCCCCACAACCCCTGGACAAGCCGCGGCTCCATCCTACCCCGGCTGGGCAGCACCAGCCTCAGCCCCTGCCCCACTCTCCCTCACTATGGGGGGCGTTGATCTGCACCCCTCCATCCCTTCCACCACAACAGACTTACCAGCTGGATGCAACTGTATCAGAAATTGGATCCGTATCAGCTGATATGCCTCCTTAAAAATCATCTATCTGTATCGGCCCCCCAAATCTCTATCAGTGCACCCCTAAGCAAAAGCCATGCTAGCTTGGAAAATACAGTTAATTAGCAAGTGAGCAGGTGTCTTGTTGCTAGTGGTCCCCAACATGGACCTCATCTCATTCTTTATTGTTCACCATGTTTGAACAGAATCTGGACAGATGGGAAGTTCTGGTTTGCTTTGATGGTTGTCTGTTTACTCTTTTGTTATTAAACCGAAGGAAGGATCTGCTCCAGAATGGGCTTAGCCTCAAGTCTCTGTGCGAGAATGTCCTGAACTGCCCCCTTGACAAGTCTCCAAGCCTGCGCTGCAGCAACTGGGAGGTGGAAGAACTGACTCAGGACCAGGTGTGTCTTCTGATTAGTCTTCCTCACAAAAATGCTACATACAATGTTGTAATCAAAGCCTCTAGTTGGACTTGGGAAATGTGAGGTCAGTTCCCAGCTCTGCCACCAACACAGTCTGTGACTTATATCTCATATCCCTCTTTCCTTCTCTGTACTGCTACTTTCCTTTCTTTCAATAGGGCTGATTTCCTGTCTCCTAGAGTGGGGGACCAGAATTCAAGGTTTAATGCCTGAAAATCACTAATGCCTCTTCCAATGCCTTTTTCAATGCCAGCAGTGGCTGAAGTGCCAAGTGTTAATTTATTTCAAGGGAAGCTCCAGAAACTGGTAACTGCTAATCTGCAAGGGTTTTGTGTTCTGTGCATCTCATGGCGCTCAGCACTCTGGCTCTGAAAGAGCTGAGCACTCTTGCTTTGATCCACCCATGCATGTGAGGATTTGAATGTGACTTCTTGTGCTTGAAGTTAAGCATAAGCTTGAATGCTTTGCTTAGACATAGACAGACAAGGTTCTTTGGGTAGATGTGATGCCTCTTATTAGACCAAGTAAATAGTTGGAAAAAAGTGTCTTTGCAAGCTTTTGTGCACAAACACCCTTCTTCAGGTACAGGGTGAGTTTGCTGGTGTAATGTGTGCTCTCCTGGGTAGAATAGAAGCCAAGATGCAAAATGCATATTCTACCCACTAAACTCTCCCTATGCCTGAAGAAGGGTATGTGTGCCCAAAAGCTTGTAAAGAACAATTTTTCCAACTATTTACTTGGTCTAATAAAAGATATCATATCATGTGTACCAAAAGAACCTTGCCTGCCTGTGTCCTTAGACCAGGCCAGCTACAGCCAACAAGCTGAAAGCATGGAAGATATTAAATTTTGCTTAAACATTTCATAGCTGTGGTCTGGTTCTAGGATAGTGCCCCTGATGAGCAGATTATTATTCAGCTCCTTGAGAGAAGGGAGCTAACTACATAAAGCTCTGGGTATGCCTTTTGAACACAGCCTGTCAGTAAGTTTCTTTGGTGTGCAGAAGTCTACTGTGTGTGGGTGTGTGTGTGTGGGTGTGAAAATCTTTCAGGAACCCCACTTGCTTCTTCACTCATCTGCTTTGAAATTATACTATAAACAGCTTGAATGTCAATGGTAGAGTTGGGGTGATGTTGCAGCCATGATGGTCCAGGAAAAATGTGAGGGATGAGGATTTTTGTGGGGGATACCTTTTATTGGACCTACTGTATAGCTGGGAGGAATATCTTGTGGGTCCAATAAAAGGTATCCGCAAAAATCGTTGCTTCTAGAATGTCAGAGACCACTAGGGGGAGGCACAGGATAAATATCTATACAGTAGGTTGCTATACTGGCATCAGGTTGTGTAATGAAAGGGAGGCCAGGGACTGTTGCTATAAGTAGGAAGTATTACTATTGTAAGCCCCTCACTTTGCTGCTCAGTGTAAGCATCTAAGCAGAACAAAGGCTGTTTTTGGCTTTACTACAAATGTTGTTAAAGATTCACTGTTTGGGTGAAACTTGACTCCAGTCCACACACGGTGTTTGGCTTGTTGCTGTCTGCTGAACAATAATGTTGTGCTCTTGCTGCTCCCCCACCAGATCATGTATGCTGCCAAAGATGCCCAGGTCTCAGTAGCTCTGTTTCTCCATCTTCTGGGATGTTCCCTCCTCCCTGCTACATTTGAAGGTCAAAATGCCATCACTGCATGGGAGAAGGTGGTGGGTAAGTGCCAGGGATTGATGGACGTCCCATTCAGAGGAAGAAGCAGTAGCAGCCTAGGAGATGATGGGAATGGAGAGGCAGACTCCCAGCAGAAACCAAGGAATCGGAAACCTGCAGCCAATGGCCAGTCCATGGTCAATCAGCAAGGGAAAGACCCTCGGAAACAAAAGCGGAAGCCCCTGGGTGTGGGATATTCTGCAAGGTAATTGCATGAGCATTTTATTTATATATATATGCACCTTTAGTTGTGTTTGCAGGAAGAGGATTTTTGATGGATGCCTGTAGCCCAGGTATGTCAAACTTATCTGGCCCTACTGGTCAAATGAGTGATGCAAGGCTGGTCTGCGGCCTGGATCAGCCCAGCAAGCCCATGAATCCCAGACTCCCTTCCCTTCACCCCATGTGCTGGATCCAGTGCCTGTGGCACCCACTCCAAGATCCATGTTGCATGGAAAACCCTCAGTAGTTAGGTCAGGACTGCATCGCATGTGGTGCCTGCTCCAGCAATGCAGTCCTGGTTCTGGACCAATTGGAGCAGGTGCTATGCATAGTGAGTCTGGGAGCATCCAAGACAGGAACCACATGTGACATGGTTTCCAGAGTGTCCAGAATGGGCACTGCGTGGAGACAGAACATCAAACCTCAACTACCATCCAAGGTCTCAGTTATTTTGTAGCAGTGGAGTCTGCATGTCCATGTCCAGTTATTTTACTTATTTGTTTTATTTAAATTTAAATAAAATACAATGTATTTAAATTAAATAAATAAAAGCAAATCAGGTTAAATCTTAATCTGATCCCAGCATGGGGAGACATGGTACTGATTTTAGGTTTTATTTGGGTATGTCAGATTTTAT
The DNA here is from genome assembly GCF_000455745.1 of Alligator sinensis. Taxonomy (NCBI): domain Eukaryota; kingdom Metazoa; phylum Chordata; order Crocodylia; family Alligatoridae; genus Alligator; species Alligator sinensis. Next base: position 1,794,430 of record NW_005842135.1, on the reverse strand, counting down.
GCATGCAAACATGGGAAGTTAAACATTTTCAGTCACAGATGCAGCCAGATGAAAAGTAGATGTTTCACTATTCACTTTCTCCTTTATGATCTTCCTTTAAGCTGGGAAGGGGCCAATTTAGTGGTGCCCATAATATTGGCTCCTTTAGTATTCTCTAACAACTACAACAGAAATCACCAAATTCTTTTGCATCATGCATTCTTTTTTTATGGTCACTTCATCATTTCAGAATCTATGTAGAGCAAGCATCAAATAAATCAAGAAGGATCAGACCCCTAGGAAAAAGTGAATCCTTGCTATAACAGAATTCTGAGCAAATGGTGATACAGCTTCAGGTTTAGTGTGATTTTTTTAAAATGAAGAAACCCGTTTAATGAAAGACATTTAAAACTAGATGAGACCAAATGTTGGAGGGTATGCTGGAAGGGACTGCTGGGAGAATATACTAGAACAGGGCTGTCTAGCTGGTGGCCCATTGGTCACATCCAGTCTCTGAGGGGTTAACATGTGACTGCTCACACTCCTAGTCCAGGCACTCTTGCCTTGCCACATGCAGCTTCTTTATTTATGAAAACAATTACATTCATATCAGAAACCCTTAACACATGAGCCCCAGTTCCAGTAGATCGCATGTCTTTGATGCACTTTAGCTTAGCCTTCCCTTTTATGTTCCAGTTTCCTGAGGTTTACTTATTTTTAATTTTGAAATGTGAGACTTGTTATTGGTAACTATAGAAACAGAGTTGAAAGTCCCAGCTCCTTGGGTTTTGGCTGCTGTAAGGTAACTGGGAGCTCATATACCCTTCACAGCCAGCAGTTATTCTTTGGACAGTATTTTATTATCCTTGGCAATAGCTGATTTTGCCCATACAGTGCCCAGCCCATAAGTACATGTTGCTGAGCAGTTGTATGGAGTGTTTTTATTACTGAGGGTATGCAGTTGCCTTGAAGGAAGCTGACTGAATGCAATGTGAAATACACGGTTACAGGAAGCTCCTTTTTGGGGTCCTGTTGCCTATTAATTGTTGACATTGACCTCATTTCACAGAAAATCTCCCTTGTATGACAACTGCTTTCTGCATGCGCCAGACGGACAGCCTCTGTGCACTTGCGATCGCAAGAAGGCCCAGTGGTACTTGGACAAGGGCATTGGAGGTACGTATGACAGGCCACATATCAGTCTGCATCTGTGAAAGATTTCCACTTTGCCAAGATAGTTAGCTGAGAGATTAAACCTTTAAGTTGGGGTTCAAATGTTGATATCTAGTTATTGGAGATGCTGGGAGAAGGGTTAAACAGGATGTGCCCTCTCACCTTCATGTTAACAATCTAGCTCCCACCCATAGTTTTTCTTCAACTGTCAAAGGCCTGTTTTTTTCTTCTACCCTTCCAGAGCTGGTGAGCATGGATCCGTTTGTAGTAAAGTTGCAGTTTGAGCCCTCGGGACGTCCCGAGTCCCAGGTTGATTATTACCTGACAGTCAAGGAGAATCTCTGTGTAGTCTGTGGCAAGAGAGAGTCCTACATCCGGTGAGTTGTGCCATTCAGGGAATAAGAATCCTTTTGGTAGAAGGAATCCCCCTGATCTAGCTTAGGTTCCTGTTTCTAGAGGCTAGTGTTTGTAGTTGTTTATGTCATGTACAAAACAATCAGGCTTGTGGAAAACAGAAGGTTTGCCTCCTTGGTTTGCTGTAGCTATAAGAAAGCCATGTGATCATGCTGTGTGGCAAGTCTGACACCATACACGTCAGCATTCTCTCCAGCAGAGGGCTATAACCAGAAACATACATGCTGTGGTCCAGCCTGGGAAGACCAGTGATGCACATTACATGCATATCTTTTCATTTCGTTTTTTGGGTTTTTTTTCCTTTTGTGAGAGTAACCCTACTCTATTTTTAAGCCTGTTAACACTTAAATAGCTCGTATGAGCTTGTAGTGGCTGGGTATGGGGGAAAGGTGAGTTTTTATGACTGCTATTGTTTAGCTGAGGGCAGTATCTTCAGGGTTATCTGAACTGAACAGCTGGTCATCCATTTTATATTGGGACAGCTTTACTTATATTAAGAGAGGAATTAAAGCTTTGAAATGCTGAATATTTGAAGAATGTAACAAAAATGATGGGGAGAAGCTTAAAAAGTTCGTGTGACAGTTTGGGGTCTCCAGGCTTAGATTCCTTCTGTTGGCAATGGGAAGGGTGCACCCTTGCTTTTGTTGTCTTTATGGGCAGAATGTTGAAAAATAGTTTTGTTTCTTATGGAGGCCTACATAGTCTCTCTGTCTTTCAGAGTTTCCCAAGCAGGTGTTCTTATCCTTGCCAATCCCTTAGACAGTCAAGGCGGAAAAAAAGTACTGTTTCTTTCCACTTCAGCTCTCGTGTATAGGCTGCTGAAAATGAGCAGTCATCTAACTGAGTATGCTCATTTGTAGTTGTGCAATTGCTTGTAACTTTCTAAAATTTGATTTTGTTCTGGAAGCCTCTGGGAAGACTGAGTAACATGCCAACCTTAAATAAATGTATTTAGCTGCATTGAATCTTGTTTTATTTTAGAATAAGCGCGTGCATTTCATCTTAAAATCCTTAATCTGCTTTGAAAAGGTCCCCTGTAAAAACAGTAAGATGGGGTGCTTTTCTGATTGTGTCTCAACAGCTGCCAAAGCAAGCTTACCTAGGTTACAGAGGATGTTTTTACTCACAGCCCACCCTCCATATTGGGATCTGAAAGACAAGCAGGACTTCTCACTTGGGCTTCTCACATCCCCCATAGCAGGAATTCTTGGAAACTAGATGTTACTTTTAGCTACAACAGCTAGCTGCCTCTTTGCCTTATTTGTGGATATACAGTTGCATATGAGGGCAGGATTTAGTTTTGCATTTAGACTTTAAAGCCCCAGTCTTGCAAGCACCAAAGCCCCTGCTTATTTATACATACGTAGTCTCTTTGTTAATGAGGCTACTCCTGTGAGTTTAGATAAGTGCATATGCATTCATTTGGGAGATCTTGCTTGGGATTTCCATTAGGAATATTGGTGGTGCACAATCCAGAATAAACTCTCATTTGTTCTCTCTTTATCTGTTTTGTCTCCATGGGGCTATCAGCAGTAGAAAGTGAAACATGCTTTTCTGTCACTGAAGTCATAAGTTTGGCCTTCAGATGCACACAGAAGTGATATAGTGCCATTTTTATTGATGTTTTTTCTGGCTCCCCCCCTTTTTTAAAGGAATATCTATAAAGTTGTGAGGGATTTTTTTTTTTTTACCATTGCTTGTTCAAAAGGAACCTAAAAGATTGTCCACAAACTTTAAAAATAAAGTTTGCTTCTGGGCTGACACCAAATATAGAAAGTCCCAATGCATGTGATGGTTTCCTTCATTAAAATTATAGAATCACAGAAAATTAGGATTGGAAGGGACCTCAGTAGGTCATCTAGTTCAACCCCCTGCTCAAAGCAGGACCATCCCCAACTAGATCATCCCAACCAAAGCTTTGTCTAGGTGGGTCTTAAAAACCTCCAAGGATGGAAATTCCACCACCTCTCTTCTCTGGGTTTTACTACCCTCCTAATGAGAGTTTTTCCTAATGTCTAACCTAAACTTCCCTGCAACCGCTGCAACTTGAGACCATTGCTCCTTGTCCTGTCATCTGCCATCACTGAAAGCAGTCTAGCTCCATTCTCTTTGTAACCACCCTTCAGATAATTGAATATCAATGTTTAATTTAGGAATTTACAGTAGATGGTGCCTGGAGCTTAGCTGAGAATGCTACTGTTTCCTTAATAGGAAAAACATTGTACCTCATGAGTACAGGAGACACTTCCCCATCCAAATGAAGGACCACAACTCCCATGATGTGCTGCTGCTTTGTACTTCTTGTCATGCCATCTCCAATTACTATGACAACCATCTCAAGCAGCAACTTGCAGAGGAGTTTGCAGCCCCCATTGGCTGTGAGGAAGGGGTACGCCTCTTGGAGGACCCCCACCGCCGTCAGGTTCGGTCTGGGGCCCGTGCCTTGCTGAACGCGGGCAGCCTGCCTGACTCCAGGAGGGAGGAGCTGCTGCAAGGAATCAAAGACTTTTTTGACAGAGAGACCATTACACCAGAGATGCTCCAGGAAGCAGCAGAACTGGAAACCAGGTACAACCAGAGCCCAGTAATGCAATGTAGTATTTTAGATACATGTGCATGTCTATGTATGCTTTAGGTTTAAATGTATGTAAGAAGGGGTATGTGCATTAGGGCATGTAGAGCCTCATATAATTAGTAGGACAGCACCAAAAGTCATAAGAACATTTGCAGTGCTAAATAATAAGTATTCTGACTTTCTCCCTTCCCCCCACGCTTCCTCTACTCCCTGCAAAACACTTTTAAGAATTCCCTTGGTTATCTTAATATCCCTTCAGCATCAGCCAACCTGTCAAAAGAATTGGTTTTACTGTTAGGCTAAAAGGCATCTCTGTTCAGGACTGGGAGGAACTGATGTATGCAGAAAGATTGAGCATTTAATTGGACAAGCATAAGCCCATTAAAATATGTGCATTTATGGTAAAGATGATTTTGGGCTCAGTATTTTTTGCGTGGAAAGGAAGAGAGAAGGTTCCAGCACTTTACCATGAGGGCATTGACATCCCTGGGCGCTGCCTGCTCTATTTTCTCACCCTGATGCCCTGTGAAATACAAGCCCTGCTTTAGCTCTCCCAGCTTTCCATTCTCTTATTGCTAGTGCTGGTCCCATGACCTTCTGACTCCGGCTCTGCTGCTTCCTGCATTACAGGTGGTTTGGTAAGTTGGCTGCCAATATGAGGCAAGAGACAGGTCTGCAGCCTAACCTCTTATTGTTACATACCCCAAAGCACAAGTCATTATGTTTACTTCAGTATATGTCTCGCTACTTGTGACTGCAATACAGATTCTTATCTGGCAAGTTTTGTGGGTAAGGGGTTGACAGCCCACAGACTGGCAGGTTGTCTTGGATCCTCTTAGTTCTCAGATTCCCCCCACCCTCTCCTTGTCCAGTCCATACCCCTTATTTATGCAAACATGTTCATGCTAGTAAACATCCTGGGTTCAATTTTTTTGTTTTTGTTTTACTGAGACTCTAGGAACAAGTTCTTCCATAGTCCTAGGAGGTGTTCATTAGCTGGGATTTGTATTCCTGTGTATTTTTACAGTTTTTGGAATTCTACTGTTTTCTTTTTCCTTCAGCCTTCTGGCATGTCTCTCTTACCATCATCCTGTTCTCCTTTCTTCTTATTTTGTGGTCTTCTTTGACAAGGCTGCCTTTTTTAAATGTGCCTTAGATAAGCTGTGAAAACAGGTATAGCTGTTACAGTACTATTGCATCTGGTACATTTGGTTATGTCCATTGCTATTACTCATATCCTTAAGTGAAACGGTATTTATTTCAAGGCCTTCCTGCCAGGAAGTAGCAAGCAAGATTTTCTCACTTAACTGGAATTGCAGATTTTGCCATTTTCCCATTCTGCCTGATTTAAACATCCTGCTGATATGGCATATGTAATGCAAGATTCACATTGTACTTGGAGTTTTAACATGGCTTCAAGCCTACTGCTTAACTGCATTCCAGCAGCTTTTCCCAGACTCGTAAAAATAGCCCAAATTGATAATGTTCTTCAGGACTCAATGTAGAGAGAGTTGTGGGGGGTCCCCATGCACTGCTTTCCTTTCATCCTTTTCCACCCTTCCAGCTGAGGAGGGATGTAATTTAACTGGTCTTGAGCACTAAATTTTCCAAACATTCTTACCCAGCTTAGATCCTGTGTTTAGTTTTAACTTTCTTAAGTGTGCACACAGGGTGCAGGAAGGTTTAATGGTAGTTAATAAACCTAATACAACTCTGGAGAGAAATGTATAATTCATTGTCTTTTTTTCTCATTCCATTGAAAACCAAGTTATGAGTATGAATGATTCAGCCCTTTCCATTCAGTTCTAACTGAACAGATTTTATATCTAAAAATGGAGGCATCAGGCAGCCTTGCTTGTTACTAGTCCACAGCTAAGTATCTGGTAGCATAGTATGGTCTACTGTGGGAAGGATTGCTAGACTGGCAAATTGGCTTTCAGCTTTGATTGCAAAAGTTCTAAAATTTATCAGCTCCAGGTTAGATTTTGTGTTGTGCTCTCCTCTTTCTGAAAGGATATTTTGATCCCCAAGGAAGCCAGACATGACAAAACAAGAACAAAGATGAATCGCCCCCTGCTTAGTAGAATTATAAACTCTGTTTAATTGTCATATTGCAAACTTGGGACTTCCCAGCTCCACTTCTGCCAAGCAGTTACAATACCCTTGCAGTGTCCTTTGTTAGAATAAGGTGGGTAGACAGGTCTGCCACCGTTTTGCCTTTTCATCGGCAAAGCTGTATCAGTTTAAGGAGAAGTGGTAACACCATATTCCAGATGTCCTTTACCAGTCCAGGTGTCACCAATATCCTAGCAAACATTGGCACTGAAATTTCAAAACAATGGCTGTCTAAACTTAGGCTCCTAAATCCATATTAAGGCCATCTGTTCAAGTGCCTTATTTGGAAAACTGGGCTACACATTGGGCTGCCTAATTAAGGATATGGGAACCTAACTTCTTAAAGGAACCCATTTTCTTAAAATTCTGGTCATACGGTCATTACAGGGATGATTTTCTCAAGTATAGTTTCCATATTCTTAATTAGGCACCCCAGTGAGTGGCCTGATTTTTCAAATTGGGCCTCTTTAGATGGTCCTTTTTCATATTTTTGACATGCTTCATGACATACCATAAAGGGCAAAAAGAGCCCTTCTCAGGTTGGTGGCTTTAGGACAATGGACCCTCCAAATGTACCTTGAAAAAGGTTAGTCCCCATTGTGCCCTTGCACTATTGTAGTTGTCCAGAGTGACGTTCATGATATTTTACATTCTGCAACGAGCACTGGGTAAACTTAAAAACCTCACCTGGCCAGTACTCCATCTTTTTAAGTGACTGGAGATATAGGCCACATATAGTGTTTCCCTGTGTGAAGGCAGGCATCTGGTCCACACTTCTTTGAAGCTCTTTATTGCAGCTGTTGTGAAGCACTTCTGGAGGATGGGGTCTGCCCTTCTTGGTAACATCTTACATTGCCTCAATGAGTCAGTGTCCACAACCAAATGCGAGTCTTTTGGAGGTTAGAGCAGAAGTCCTGGAGTTCTGTTCCCAGTGCTGCCATCGCTTATTGCATGGCTTTTTGATAAGCCACTTCACTAGCTTGAGCTTCACATCTGTCATTGGCACAATGGGGATGGTATTTCACTGTGGCTACCAATGCTTCTAAGGAGTTGCAGATGTGGCCAGTTCTCTCTACAGAGTGTAGTGGAGCTGAGCAGGGAAGGGAAATGCCCACAGGGATGCTGCAGTAGGATTGGGACCATAGATCACATGTCTCCTGCCTTGAGAAGTTCACAGCCTATATCACCGGATGTTTGTAAACTTTAATTAGTTTACTAATTAATTAGCATTTGCCAAGCGCTCCAGGATCCTCATGAATGGTGCAAAGTCTTGTTCTTCATGATAATTAACAAGGCACTTTTAGTTTTGTGGTTGTGCTCCAGGGAGCTGTTTGGAATTAAAGCAAAGCTTAAACAAACCCAGCTAAGTCCCTCCCCAGGTTGTTACTTGGATGATGATGTGGTGATCAGCTGGGGTGCCACAGCTAAGCCTTGTGTCTGTAAAGCTGCGAGGGTGAGACAGTGGTCAGTAAGCTGCTGTACCTTAGGGAGAGGCTTCAAGTCCAGCAGGCTTTTGTGAAACCTAGCTTCACTCTTGTCTCAGCAGGATTTACAATGAGAACTACGTTCCCCATGGCCTGAAGGTGGTGCAGTGCTTCGCCAAAGGGGGGTTGCGCTCCCTCATGCAGTTGGAGAGGCATTGGCGTCAGCACTTCCTGGACACCATGCAGCCCAAGCACCTCCCAGTGCGGTGGTCAGTGGACCACAATCATGGGAAGCTGATCCGAAAGTATGGGGAGGACCTTCAGATTGAGCTGTCGTGAAACGATCCCTCCAGAGGACTGAAACCTGGGTCTGACAGGGAAAGCAGCCACTTAACATGGAAGAACTATTTTATTTCGGCCTCCGCGTGGGATTTGCAAGTACATGGGCTTGCCATTTCTCAGCGAGAGTCCCGCTGCCAGCAGTGGCTGTTTGGGGACTTAACAATGGAGCTTTTAACTAGATACTGAATGAAATTGCCTGTGATTCCTTACAAGCTTATTTTACAGAGATGGGGCTGGGGGCCTCATCTGGCCCTTCACCTCTAGACTGTTTTAATCTGGAGGAAGTATGGGAAAAGGGGATGTCACCACCCTGAGAGGAGAGTGCCCGGTGTTGATGTTGGCTATCCCTTCAGAGTGGTGTGGTGCTGCTAGGTTTACCTTCTTGACCTGGATTCTCAGCCTGGGTTGTGAATTTTTTCAGTTTTGCCAGATGCCAGATATGAACTGATCTCTTCCTTCTACAGCTGCACCTCTTTACAGACCCACAATTCCCTCTCCCCTGCCCCCATCTCCTTTCCTTGCTTCTGGTGACAGGCACCAGGAGGAGACCTTCCATGAAGAGAGATGCCTTTGTGCGAATGAGGTGAAGAAGCAGCACTGCTGTCCCATTTTGAGAGTTGTGTGCAGCGAGGCCTCCAGTGGCCATCACCTGATAAAATGTGACATTGTTTGATGCTGGCAGTATGGGAACACCAATACCACTTCTTTAAAAACATAGGAGCTGCCAGCAGCACACTGTCTATAGAATTATTACTTTCCAGTACAGTTTTTTCTGTTTAGATACCATGATGCATAATTTCTGTAGTGAAATGGGGTCAGTTGTCTTGCAATGGATTGTGGGGAGGTTTCTTTAGAGAAGCACCATCTTCTAAAGCATCCCTGCACATGGTAACAACCTGAGTTCTAATCCTGGCTCTGACACTGACTTGCTGTGTGGCCTTGAATAGGCTGCATATTTGCTCTTTGCCTCAGTTTCCCTGTCTGTAAAATGGGGCTAATAACACTCACCTACCTCACAGGGATGTTGTGAGGCTTATTTGAATTAATGTTTGGAAAATGCTTTGTAAATGTTGGCCATTAGATTTGTTAATTTTTAATGTAATTCTGCCTACTTAGGTTTAGCAGTCGTGTTTCTGCCTGGTGCTAGATTTTAGTTTATATTTAACTTTTTAAAATAAATAACCTTTCTGTGAAACTGAGTTTGGGGTTGCTCTACATCTTCCTCATTGTTTTCCTTCACTCGCTGTCATTTCTGGCTCTTCTGCAACTTCTGTTTACAACCCCAGTCATATTTAAATCCAGGGATTTCTAATTGTTTTAACTCCTTGACATCATCTCTGTCAAAAGACAGATTTGGCTAGAGAGCAGTTTACAGCTTTGAGTCAAGTGTCCTGGCCTACCTAGGGTTTCACCTTCGCACTGAGAATATGTTTAGTACATGCCTCCCCTGTAGGAAGGTGGGTCTGGTAGATGGAGCAATGAACTAGGACACAGAAGATCTGGATTCAAATCTTGACTCATCAGATATCTTGTATAACTTTAGGCAAGTTACTTATTCTCTCTGTAACTTAGCTTCCTATCTATGAAATGGATCTAGTATTTGCCCATCTTGCATGAGTTTTGCATGGATGAATAAATAAGCCATTAGTGGGGCTTGGGCACTTTGAGGATAAAGTAGATGAAATTAAAACAATAGGTCCAATTGTTCAGGGCCAAGAGGTATGAAATAAAAAGCTTTATGCCAATGGAAAAGAAGTTTGTTTTTTTTTAGTGCAGAATGATTGGTTCTGGTCCTGATGGGTCACGCGATACCTATTCTTCTACCAGCTATTGGTAGGATAGGCAAATCTGATTTCTGATCAACTCAGCCCGTAGTAATTCCAGGAAAAAAATCATGTTTCATGGGCAGTTGATAATACTTCTGGTGTAGGTTGCTTGAAATACATTGCAGTTGAGGAGATATGGCATGCTTGTAGTCAATCCCAAGGAGGTGCAGTAGTGGGCAGATGGGACATCACTGATGTATCTTTTCACAGGGTTGCAAGTAAAACACTATCTCAGTTATACCCCCCCCCCCCCCCCCCCCCCCCATCTACAAAGACAAGTCTTAACAAAAAGCACATCCCATGTCCAAATGTGTTAATTTCCATGCCCTTTCACAGATCTGGTTGTAATCTCAATAAGCAACCTCATCTCTATTGTAACAGCCCAGATATGGCTCACCTGTCCAGATCATTTTGAAGGCTTGTTCAGGTCGTATTTCCTTATCTCCTATTTCAGCATCCACTGTACCATAATATTGTCAGGTTTTTTAGTGCTTCTTCCTAAGCACAAAACTGCCTTCCCAGAAATCCCCAATTCAACACAGCCATCGGCGTTTTCTCCCTTCTCTTCTAGCACTTGAGCTGTTCTTGCTATTGTAACGTTGTCTTGGACAGCCTGAGTTTGATGTAACCACTGAGTGGGCTGCAGGACTGTTGTGATTTCTATCTCTGTCAGGGTAGCAGAATAGTCTTGAGACAAGAGCAAGCCAAATTGGGACTCCTTAAATGTGGAGAAGGTATATACCAAGGAATTTCTAGTTTCTTTCGAACTACTGGCCTGGAAATAGGACTTGAAAGATGGTATTTGTGTTTTCATCTGCCAAAACATTCTCAGTCTTGCTATGTCAGAGAATATTGACTCTACCTTAATTTTTATCAAAAGTATGAAAATTACATGTCTTTTGACACCTTGCTTTTCCATCTTTCAGGTTTATCCTGATTTGTGTGGAAATGTATTCTTTGTATTATTTTTAAACTGGTTTAAAATATTGTTTTCCTAGAATGCCCCTTTTATATAATACCATGAACAAGATAACTGTATTTGAATAATACGAACCTGTCAATTATAGCAGATCAAAAATGTCTGACACCTTTGGAAGAGATTGTTACTTATGGTGTGAGAGCCAGGATGTAAATTCATAACTTTGTAGGCCTCCCCAGTCTACAGTGGGTTTCCAGCTGATGTCAGTAGGAGGTTGGCATGTACAGAGACCAAAGTGACCTTTAGGTAGTAACTCATCTCTTAGTTATTTGTTCAGATCCTTTTTGTTCCTGCTCCCCTTTAGGACCAGTACTAATCCAGCCCTTTGTTTCTTTTTTCATGCTCCTTTCACTGTTTTTCTCCCTCAGTCCTGCCTTTTGGAGTCTTCTCTTATCTTTCTGCAGTGTTTTCCTTTCAGCAACTCCCAGCTTCTGTGACATGAGGGCTTTACAACCACCAGCTTTCCCAGTCTACCTTCTAGAAATGACTCCAATGGAATAGTAAATATTGGTCCTGACGCTGCACTTTGAATGACGCTCTGATTAACTTAACAGTTGTTACTTCAGGGATTCTGCAGGCTTACTTTGGTCTCTCTTGGTTCATGTGTGACATCTGTAGCTTAGCTACACAAGCTTTATTTTTTTTAATTAAAATTTAGATTTTGCACACTTTGAAGATTCCATATAAAACATATACGGGTTCGTGGCAGGCAGATCGTGCCTGACCAATCTAGTTTCTTTTTATGACCAGGTTACAAACGCCTGGACACAGGAGGAGGGGTGGATGTCGTATACTTAGACTTCAGGAAGGCCTTCGATACGGTATCCCACCCCATACTGGTGAACAAGTTAAGAGGCTGTGACTTGGATGACTACACAGTCCGGGGGGTGGCGAATTGGCTAGAGGGTCACACCCAGAGAGTCGTGGTGGATGGGTCGGTTTTGACCTGGAAGGGTGTGGGAAGTGGGGTCCCGCAGGGTTCGGTCCTTGGACCGATACTCTTTAATGTCTTCATCAGTGACTTGGACGAGGGAGTGAAATGTACTCTGTCCAAGTTTGCGGATGACACAAAGCTATGGGGAGAAGTGGACAC
>NW_005842135.1:1777882-1781980 GCF_000455745.1 Alligator sinensis | reverse complement strand
GGGCTCCCAAGGGAGGTGGTGCTCTCCCCTACCCTGGGGGTCTTCAAGAGGAGGTTAGATGAGTATCTAGCTGGGGTCATCTAGACCCAGCGCTCTTTCCTGCTTATGCAGGGGGTTGGACTTGATGATCTATAGAGGTCCCTTCCGACCCTAACATCTATGAATCTATATCTGGTCCCTGGGCCATATAATTAGACCCCCTGCAGTACATAAATCAAGGCTTTTTTTCGAAAAGTTGAAACTCAGGCTAAAGGGCATGAGGAATAATCTTCTCCCCAGGGTACTTATTCATTGTCTGCTATGGGTTTCTTACTTTTTTGTCTTTAAACCTTGGATCATGATTACATGTGAGGTAAGGAAATGTCCTTATTTACCTATGGGAAATGAGGCCCAAATCCTCAAAACCAGTTAGTGTCCCAACTTCCATTGAAGTTAACAGTTTAGCACAGGAAACCCTGGCCACCATGCTGTCATGGTTCCGGGGTCTTCATGGAAACTGGTTGCAGCAACAAGGGTTTGGAAATGGAGCCCACTGCAAGCCTGATCCAGCCTGCAGGACGGACTTTGCCTGCCCCTGCACTAGGCCCTCTTGATTTATGGTCTGCAGTCAGCATCTTGTATATTGATATCCCAGTGATTTGCAACCAGGATGCCATGAGATCCTTTGAGGGGCACCATGAAGTATGAGGAAATGCGCCTGCCTGGCTGATCCACCATCCCCACTGCCCAGCCCTTCTGCAAGGAGGTAAGCACTGTCACATATAAATTAGTTATTGAGTTTGGGTGCCCCTTAATTTACAAAAGTTATGGAAGGGTGTCTGGAGTCCACTGAGGGATGCCTCAAGTCCAAAGAGGTTGAGAGCCACTGCACTGTCCTCATCTCCTATTCTCACTCACTTCCCTATCAGAGAATTGTAGGATTCTCTCTGAGGAAGAGGCTGGCAGGATAAGTGAAGGCCTATTCCAAAAGCTTATCTATATGAGCTTTTTGGTGCCTTCTGTAGCCTAGTAGACTTCTATATGCAGAAAGCCAGAGCTTCTATACTAGTCAGACACAAGGTTTCTCCCTTACTTTTTTTCCAATCCCATTATCTGGTTAAACTGTTACCATCTAGGTGTCTTCTTGTGTTTCTTTGGAGGCCAGGCAGAGGTTTTTTTAGAAATGTTGTTCTCATTTTGTAGGTCACTAGAAAGCCTTAGTGCAGGGATCAGCAACCGTTAAAACTGGTGAGCCATTGCTTCTGACCCAGCCCCTGTCACAGGTCATCAGTCCCCTCCTCAGAGTCCCCTATTCAGAGCATCCCAGCCCTCCCTGTTCTGTGCCAAGGGCTGCTCTCACACCCTCCTACTGCAGCTTGTGCTTATCCTCCCCACCAAGTGATGCCACTTGCCATCTTAAATGACAATGGGGAACAGCAAATTTGGTGGTGAGGGTATGCAGAGGCTGCAGTAGCAGCATGACGGAGCAGGGAGGGCTGGGGTGGCCACCTGCTAGATGGAGCAAAGGGGTTTGACAGGAAGGGAATGCACAGCATATGGAGAAGGTGCTCCCCACCACCCTCTCGCTGAGTGTTGTCATGGGCTGTAGACAGTTCCTTTGCAAGCAGAAGGTTACTGACCCCTGCCTTAGTAGAACAACAAACATTTAATCAGCACTTGGGTGTATAGTGTTCTGGGTTGAGATGAGCTTGAGAGAAAATTCCCAGCTTCCTTTCACAACTTTAAGGCCAGACATATTGTACCCCAAATACCTTCTGTTATCGGTCAGGCACAGAGGCAAGCTTGCTAAATTCTAATTCAGGGCAGAGGAGGTAAAAACATAAATGATCAAAGTTTATTCAAAGGAAAATGCAAAACCAACAGACATGGAACATAAGTTCCTGTTGTATTCAACACAAGCACATCTCCACAATCCCACCTTATTAGAACTCCTATGTAAACAGCAGGCTTCTGCAGTAAAGCTTTTCTGTAGCAGGATTATCCACAGTACCCTCAGTCCCTGCTTAATTATCACTGCACCTATGACTTCCTTAAATTGGCTTGTGTGGCTGTGTAGGACCTCACAGATATTAATCAACAGGAAATAGCTAAAAGTCTGTTTCTTTCTGTGGCTCAAAATAGAGAAGCACTGTTCTTCTTTGCCACCTTTCCCTCAAATTAGGTAAAAACATCTGCCTGTGTGAAATAGGAAAGAAAAAAATAATCAAACTTAAGACACGGCTTTCTTTGCATTTGGAGACAGTCTTTTTATGCATGGCTAAGTTATATCCATGTTCATATAATGATGTGGCTTTCTTCTTCCTTTGGGGAAGGGTTAGGGAGATTTTCCAGTGATTAACAAGGTAGAGGTAGAATAGTTACTGGTTGGTATGTAAACGTGAATTCTGCAACAGCAGGCAGCAGGTGGATGTGCAGGCTTAGGAGGAAAACCGAATGACCCATTTCCCTCTGTAGAAAATCCTGCTGCTCTGAAATGGTAGCCTGTGCACCAGACCTCTTTGTAGGAATGTCAAGCAAATGGGTCTGAGGCTGATTAACAGCATGTGATTTTTATTTGAAAAATGCTGTTTTCTTCCTCTGAACAGCTCTGCATCAACTGTTGCCCGTCTGTCTCTCCACTTTTTTCCGTGCCTTGACTCTATGCTACACATTACAACAGGAGGCTTTGGGAGCCTGCTTCCCTCCTGCTCTGCCATACAAAGAAGAGTGATTGTGACTGCATTAAACCTGTCTGCAGACCACAGGCAGAGAACCTACAATGTGTGTGGCAGGACTGGGTGATCTTCTCAATTCGCTGTAAACACAGAACACTTACCTTTCGCTGATCTCGAAAGAGCTATGGCAGACTAGAATCTAAGATGTTATCTGGTTGCAGTTTTATGTCAAATCATTTCTATTCTGTTTTTCATGTCAACATGCTTTACAGATGTTACATCCCATAATTTTCCTGTGATGTTGTTAGTCGTAGCACCTGACACCTGCACAGCCTCATTCTCCTGGACATCTCAAAGTACTTTAAGGATGTGTTTAGTGGCATAATTAACACTTAGGCATTCCCGGTTCAAAGAGTTCTATACCAAAAATTCATTAGGCTTCATCTCTCTCTACAGATGGGCTATAGGGTAGACTGTCACTGTAAATCAACTAGTCCTGTATTTTTAAGTGTTAAAATAGGCATAACAAAGGGCTTTGTCCAACAGCTGTAGTTGACAACCACTAGAAGGACCCAACTAAGCACAGGGGATGGTGTTCTCAACAGGTAGCCCACCTCAGCTAAACAACCTGAAAACCCTCAGAATAAAGTGAGAGATCCTCCTCTGACCAGATGGTTATCTGTCCCCTTTTCACACTCACTCATGGGTTTTAGGTTACTTCTCCTTTTCTTGGGGATGAGGGGGAGAAACTTGAAGATTTCATGTGCTTCTGTGTAGGCTTTTATTGTAGGCTACTTCAGTGATAAATGGCATAAAACCTCAGGAAGTCTTGCTGCAGTGTTGGAGAAACTGGTAGTGAGGGAGTGCTAAATACAGTGGGTTATGAGCTTTGACAAAAGTATGCAACACAGGTTGTTTTCTGTAAGCAGTTTGTGTGGGGAGTGAGGGAGGAGGGAGTGGTTGGATGGTTAATTTAAAACAAAATCTTAATCATTTCCAATTAATTTAATTTGCTTTCCAAAATTAAAACCTCACCTACGTTTCTCTGCTTGAGTTATTCTACTTTCAGCTTAGTTGGAAGATTTACATGAAAATCCCTTCCTGCAGCATGTATTTAGAAGGCATACAGAAATCACTCTGACAAATTGTACTTGGTAATTAGTAGCCTCATTCTCCTAGTCCTGGCTTCCCCTACTCTATGGAAGAGAAAGAGCCAAGGAGAGCATATGCAAGTACCCTCTCATGCCTTAGCAGGGTACTGACTTAGGCCCTGTCCCTTTCTTATAGGAACTATAAAAGCCTGAGAGTACTGGCTCTGCTCAGTCGGGTAGCCTGCCACCAACAGTGACCACTACCTTATACTTCCGAGGAAGGAGTAACATCATAGTTTCATAGTAGCTAGGGTCAGGAGGGACCTGAACAGATCATCTAGCCTGACCCCCTG
>NW_005842135.1:1770955-1777860 GCF_000455745.1 Alligator sinensis | reverse complement strand
GCTTGCCCACTTTTGTGTTTGGTTTAAATCTTGTTGCAGCCTCTCTCTAGTTGCAGCCTCTCTCTCCCTTCAAGTGTGTCCACCTCGCCCCAAATCTTAGTGTCATCAGCAAACTTGGACAGCGTGCTTTCCACTCCCTCGTCCAAATCGCCGATGAAGATGTTAAACAGTGCGGGCCCAAGGACCGAGCCCTGGGGTACCCCACTGCTCACATCTCACCAGGTTGAGTACAACCCCTCCACCACTACTCTCTGGGTGCGCCCCATCAGCCAATTTTTTACCCCTCCAACTGTGCAGGCATCAATGCTGCAGTCACTTAATTTATTGATGAGGATGGGATGAGAGAGAGTGTCAAAGGCCTTCTTAAAGTCTAGAAAGACTATGTCCACGGCGACACCATCATCCAAGGATTGAGTTACTTGGTCGTAAAAGGCAATCAGGTTGGTCTGACAGGACCTGCCTTTGGTGAACCCATGCTGGTTGCCCCTGAGTATGATCTCCCCTGCAGGCCCCCCACAGATGTGCTCCTTGATGATTCTCTCCAAGATCTTCCTGAGCACTGAGGTGAGGCTTACAGGCCTATAGTTACTTGGGTCCTCCTTCCTCCCTTTCTTGAAAATGGGGACCACATTAGCCAGTTTCCAATCCCCCGGCACCTGGCCAGATGACTATGAATGCTCATATAGCCGGGCCAAGGGCTCCGCGATGACCCCTGCCAGCTCCCTCAATGCCCTTGGGTGAAGGCATCTGGACCTGCAGATTTAAAAATGTCTAGCCCTTCCAGAAGATCCCTAACTACATCTGCACCGACTGAAGGCTTGATAGAGCTATCCCCAAGATTGTCCCTACTTCTGGTAGGTGGGATATCCTGGTCCCTTCTTCCCTGATAACACTCACTTCCTGGCAATGGTGCCCTGTTTGCTTATGCCCAGGGATGATTGGGTCCTCAGACTTAAAGCAGAAAAAAGTGATTTCCAGTGTTGTGTATCAACAAGGCCTTAGGTTACTGAAGCTGAAAACACTTGAAAGACTGTAGTACTGTGTAGGCATCTTACAACTACAACCTCATGTGTCACTGGGAATGACACGGAGCTCTTTGCCAAGAACTGCTTAAATTAACATATACCAGTCCTGGATTTTACTGTTCTGAAATGTAGTCACAGGTGGTCTCTGATTTTTGGAGAGAGGTTTTATGTCACTGGCGTGCAACTGGCCATTCCTCCCAGTAAGTGATCAACCTTAGCATATGCCCCTCCATTTACTATCCTTCCCTGCCTTTTGGCAAGAAGCTTTTATCCATGAGTTAATGCTTCACAGAAAGCATATGGACTGAGTTAAGGCTCAAAAGAAGTAACTCTTTAATTTTCCAAAAAACTGTCCTATAAGAAGAAATACAAAAATTAACTCCAACCCTGTTGTAACTCTTCCTTACTAAAAAAGGGCTTGTTTATAGATCAGTTGTCCCCTGGCATGAGGAAAGCATTTAACTTAACTCATGGCTATTACTAGGAACTTAAATGAGCTCTCAGACAAAGGAATGGATTATACTGAAATTGCATATGAGGAACAGAAGAGGATTCCCCCCCCCCCCCTTTTTCCCAACATGGTGGGGGAAACACTGGCAATACAGTAAACTTGGGATTAAAGATGACCTGAAAAGTAATTTTTTTTCCATGTCTAAAAGGGAACTGGAAAATGTCCTACTTGTAACCCACAGGGGCAAGGATGGGAATGTAAGAACTGCCAGGCTGGATCAAAGCCATGTTCTTTCCAGTCCAGCACTCTGACTCAGACAGCAGTCTATGAGAGATGTTTCCAAAGAAGGTGAAAGAACCACCCCACCACAGGCAAATGCGTGGCATAAACTGCTCCCCCCCACCAATAAGAGCTTTAATAGTATACTATAGATTGGTTTAAACCCTGAAATATGTTTGTGCCCTCTCCACAACAATTATCAACTACCATATTTCTGGGTAGTCTTGTTTAATGTATTAATTGTCTCTGCCCAATCCCTTTTTGATTCTTGGCCCAAGTGGTATTCTGTGGTGGTGAGGTCTCTGTTTGGGACGAGGCAGCACTCTTGGAGAGCATCTCCATGGATGTCCTAGGGCCTGAAGAAGGAAAGCCTGCTCCTTAGCTGGCACAGGAAAAGGGGAGAGAGAGAGACTGCAGCAGCTCAGAAGTATGGTTCTCAATCAACTGACAACCCATCACAGTCATCTTCTCCACCTCTGTCACTTCAAACAAGTATGCTTTCCTACGAGTAATCCTTGTATTGTGTTTTTCCCTGAGGTTGTGAGTGTTTGCAACTACTCTTCATTTCAATTGTGGTTATTGTGGTCTCTCTGAAAACCAAACCCTTCAAGTGAAGTGCTGTGTAGTGTATTCACTGTCCTTTGCTGGGCCATGCTTACACAGCCATCCCAAGCAGACCCTGAATGTGCTGGCAGCGTTCTGTATCTATTCTGCAGATAGGTAGAAGGAAAATTGTTATTCTATTGCACTGCATTTTATTAGTATGCATGCCAGGGGAGAGAGCATGCTAAGACCATCTGCTAATTCAGGCGAATAACAGGGATTCAGGAATAAGAATAGACATTGGCTTGGGCCTTAGACAAAGTTGCAGTGTGATTAGCAGAGAGATGACTTTTAAACCAGTTTAGTTACGTCTGTAGCATTGCTGATACTCTCAAACCAACTGGAGTCAGTTCCCAAACAAGATGGCTTGCACTTGTTTAACTAAATTGGCTTCTGAACTATTTTAGTTAATATTCTTTGAGTGACTGGTTGGAGAGGTATGTGCTAGGCCTTGGAGCACAAGTGTTGCATTGAGGCAGGAACTGTAATTCTTGCTCTGGAGAGTGAATCCTTTGTTGTGCAGCTTTGCTAGGCTTAGTTGTAGATATTTTTAATAAAGTTTTTTAAAGGTGTGATAGGTGAGAGTGAATGTGCAGAAGGACCAATCCCAGCAGTGCTAAAGCAGGTCACTGGAACCTTCAAAAGAGTCACTGGCAGCAGCCTGGGCTGTGCAGTCACAAGCCTGTTCCTGTATTTCATAAGTCCGCCCCTTCAATAACTTACTCAGCAAGTTGCAACTAGGTTCTTCTCAGAAGCAGCCTGTAACCTCTGGGGACGTCTTGTGGTGCCTGTTTTGAACAGCACTGCTCCACCTCTGATGCACTGTGGGAACTGATTGAAAGGGTGCCTTCCAGTGTGTCACTGAAACAGGCTCTGGTTGTAAGCAGCTGAATGTGGGATCAAGGGTCAGGCCAGGTGTAGAGGCCCTATTGTCCAAAGCTCTCTTTTAAAGGTCCCTTGTTTGTATCCAGGTTGAAGAGAACTGGCAGTGGCTTTTACCTAAGGGCAATAGATGCTTTCTCATTCAAGACCCCTTTCACTTTCTCCCAGGCCTTCATTCCTGCTAATCAGATTTCCCTGAGGTGATGGTCCCAATAGAAGGAGCTGCTGTTGGTTTGTTAGGTGCTACTCTGTGCAAAGCCCTTGAGTGTTTCATCAGTGTGTACATTTGGCCTGCTTTGAAATAGTCCTTTGAAACAGGGCTGGAAGAACAAATAAACCTTCCCCCATTTTCTCCCATTGATGGATGTGTCAAATACAGCAGTAAAATATTCTGAAACTTAATCAGCCCAGCAGCATTAATCGAGAGCTGCAGATAACAGCTGGGTCCTTCCGCTCTGCCCATACCAAAAGCAGATGCAACTGCTTGCCCTTTACTGAAGAGCATAGCAGCATCGATTCCCATGTTTAACTCTCTCTGCAGCTCTTGGAGGAGCAGGAGGGAGAGAAAGAAAGAGAGAGCGAGTGTGTGTATCAGTCATGTGACCTTTGCACACCTCTGAGGGATAATGCATTTTGACAGTGATGGAAGTGCTACAGGCTGCTGTCCATGCTCTTTAGTTTCCTACCAAGCCAACTTTAGTCTGGCATATTAATTGGAGGCATTTTCTCTAATGTTTCCTCTGCAAACCCTTTTTTAAAGAGGGTAGGGAATGTAATCATCTGAATGCTGATTTTATAGGAAAGGATGGATTAGAGTGAGGGGGTCATTGGGCCCCTTTTTTTTAGGCTAATTCTTGTGTGATATATTTCAGAAACATACCTAGATGCTCTTGACAGAGTCCTTTTATCTTATTTGCTCTCATTAAAACATTCAGCACACCTTTTCTAAAAAGTAAAATACAAATGAAGAGATGCAATCTATACCTCAAGGAGCTTGCAATATAACTTCAGGTAGGATGTGATGACCACATTAAAACTGTAGGGATGGGGTAGCATGTGAATGAGGAGTATAACTTCCACTGAATGCACGTAATCAAATCCCTCCTTTTCAGTGTTTTACCAGCTTAAAAGAGTCAGAAGCACTTAGCAACTGAAGCTGGGTCCACGTGTCTCAGAGATGGGGCTATACCGAAACTCCCATTCCAGCCTGCTTCTTCATACATTGGACATGTTGAGCTCTGCACTGCAAGACTATAGAAGTGAACCAGATACAGAGGACTGACCCCAAATCTCAGCTAGTCCTATACCTCCCCTCCCCATGCTGAGGCCTGTCTGGCTTTTCAAATCTGGATCCTGTCTTCACATCTGATCCTTATATCTGTGCTGGGCTGAACCAGAACCTCAGAACCAAACCCCACAAACTATGGGGACCTCAAATCTGAACACAACATCTTATGCTCCTCTCTAATGTCTCTTACGAAACCCCATGTTGCAGCAACAAGCTCAGCTTTTGTGTGTTAGTTCCCTTGCAAGAAGAAGGAGGCCTACAGAAGGGCCACTGAATTTGTCGGGTTGGAAAATGTCAGATAATTTTTATCAAATGTAATGATTTCCCTTTACATATTTATCAATCAGCCCTAAATCTCATTGGAAAATCTGAAATCTCAATCCAAAAAATCACAATGCTTTCTTGTTTTTTTTTCTTTTTTCCTTTTGACTAAAATCTAGCATTTACAATGCTTTACTTCCTAATCCCCCTCTGACTCCAAGAAGAGGTAGCAGCAGCCCTACTGTGATATCAGGCAGATGGAATACTTGAACGCCAACAACTGAAGGGTGGCTAATAATACGCTGTAACATTCACATTTGGGTGCCTCAGTAAGACACTTGATCATGTAACAGCTCTCAGTGATTTAAGGAGAGCTGGAGGTCTGGCATAGCTGCCAACATTTAGGAGGAAAGCGAAGATCTATGAGCAAATCCTCATATCAGATGGGGCTGCCCACACCCTGGCCCATGAAGGGTTGAACATGCACTTCATTAAATTCTAGCCTGAAATTACTGGACATCAAAACTGATTAACAATATACTAACCTGTCTTGGGGACATGACAGAAGTCCTTGAACTATAGTAATGGAAACCCTCAGATCTAGATCAGTGATTTGGAGAGGCCTGTGAAGAGGGATATTGATCTGAACCAACAAAGAACACATGGCCTGATTCTCTCTCTGGACATAACTCTTGTCCTTTAGCAAGTTCCCCCTTTATATGGGCTTGCTATTTTAGGAGTTCCTCCTTTCCCATACACACAGCCAATAGCTCTCCTCACACGCTCTAGTAACTTCAGGGAATCTTTTTCTTCTGGAACTCCCCTAGCTGTCCTAACACCTCAAGTTGATTTGCTATTCTCTCTGGGTCCTGTAAAATGTCTAGGAAGAGTGCTACCTCCACTCCCTCCCTCCCTGTCACTCTTCTCTGTCTTCAGGAATTGGTGGGACAATGGCTATTGCACTGGAACTCCAATGCCAGGTGTCTATCCATCCCCTACCAGCTCACCACTCTTAGTAAAAGGTTATTACTTCAGGCCTTAACTGCCTGGCATAAGCCTCCAATGGCTGAGACTGATAACATCCATGACAGGGTAAAAAAAACCTGGGATGAAGAGCACAAATGGATATGACCAAAGGTTCTTTTAGCCTGTATAAAATCTTACACCATACACATCACCATGGTGTGAGCACCTTCCAATAATGGGTTACAATATGTGATTCACATTGTCACATGGATTTTCTCTTGTCCTGGTTTAGACAGGGATGATCCTGCCTGGAGTAGGGGTTTGAACTAGATGACCTTCTGAGGTCCCTTCCAGCCCTACTTTTATATGATTCTATGATCCCCTCCCCAGGGAAAGAAGTGTGAGCAGTGGAGTGTTTGTGAGAATTGACT
Organism: Alligator sinensis; assembly: GCF_000455745.1. NCBI lineage: Eukaryota > Metazoa > Chordata > Crocodylia > Alligatoridae > Alligator > Alligator sinensis. Next base: position 1,771,674 of record NW_005842135.1, on the reverse strand, counting down.
GTGTGTACACAAACACAGGCACAGACACTGCCCTATGTTAGAGACGAGAGGGTCAAAGAAACACGCATTGTGCTCAGAGTGGCAGGGCTGAGGCTTATGATGGCCCTTAGTTTTCAGGGAACTAATTTCACAGTCCTGGGCAAGCCCTAGAGAAAGCTGAGAGTCCCGCAGAGCTGAAATTAAGCTTAAAGCTAACTGGTGTCTATTTATATATACAGAAATGTCTGTATGGCTGAAAATGCTGCAGTCTGACAACTCTGAGACTTAATGACACCATCCACTACTAGCTGTGCCACTAACTAACATTCTGAGCATTTCCAAGCAATTTTCCCTGATTTCCATCTGCTTAGTTGTGGATGCTACCCTTGTTGATGACTGCTCTTTACCTGCCAAACCTTATGTGCAGATGCTTGAGACATCTATGGTGAAAAAAAGAAGCAAGATTTTTAGAGTGAGGGAAATCATTATTTCCAAACTCCTGTTTCTTTGATGTACAAATGGTTGAGATGATTTTTGTTTCGGTTTTCCGAAGCACTCCCCTTAGGGGAACCTGTTTGTCCAAAAATGTGAACAGTACAGTAAGCTATAATGAAAACAGTTCTTGCAAGCATTGCTATAGGGTTCTATATTAAGTGAATATTATAGAGCAGGTCACTCAAGAATGGCCCAGTACAGGGCAGATGGGCTGGGGTGCCCAGGCAACTGGGCTGGATCCAGTG
>NW_005842135.1:1737048-1770924 GCF_000455745.1 Alligator sinensis | reverse complement strand
GCGGGGAGGGGGGGTGGGGGGCCCGGGCAGCGGGGGGGGATCCAGTGGCAGTGGCTGCCAGAAGGAGTCACTGCTGCCAGGGCTGCTGAGAAGCTGAATCTGGCTGCTGTGCCACATAAGTCCTGCTGTAACCAGGGGTGGTGGGACCAGCCGCACATGCAACAGCCAGGGCTGCCCCCTGCACCTAGGCTGGGCAGGACGAGGGACCTGCCGTGGGCCGGACAAATTCCCTCAGTGGGCTGGATCCGGCCCATGCGCTGTATTTTGCCCACCTCTGCCTTAGACACGTTCCTGGTGGCGCTGGCTTGAGCCCTAGTGCTGGGGAGAGCTAAAAGGAAATTCTGCCCACAGATATACAGCTGTGTATTCTGCTTCTTTCAGTGGGAAATGATTTGTGCATTTGTTTGCTGAATTTTACGTTGAGCATAAGTGGGGCCTGTAAGCATGGAGATAATTGAGACAATGTGCTTTCCACTCCCTCTTGGTTCATCAGTAGCTAATGAGCTTTATAAATCCATCATATTTTCTCCTGTCCCTCCAATTCTAGGCTGTAATACATACAATGCTTGTTTTGACACCTGGCTTTCACTGCAGGTCTGCTTGGTACAGCTACTGTGCTTCATTAGATGTGCCTACACTGCTTCCAGCCAGGAGGTAACTGTATAGAGCTACACAGGCTATCTATGGGCAGCACTGCTGGGCAGAGTAAATTCTGAGCTCTGGGTGAGGCTTTACTAACTAACTTGCAGGTCACTGGCCTTTTACAACTGATCCTAAAAATACATATGATTGGGATGTCCTGCATCCTTATGCACTAGCCAGAGGGAAAAAAAGTGTTTATACAGTCCAAACAGTGAAAGAGAAATAATAATTTATTGACACCATTTTAAGTAGCTGGAATGTGAACAAGAATCAGTTGCCACGAGGGGAAAATGCAGAGTTGTACAACCACCAATGACAGTAGAAAGGGAACTGAAGGTAACCCTTACTCAGTTGTCATCCAGCCGCAGATGAACAAATAATTGACCCTTGGAAGGAAGCCTCAAGTTCTGCTGATGAAGCACAATGCTCTGCAGTAATGATGACTTGATTTAGAGTTGGTGGGGTGGGGTTTTTTTGCAAGAACTGAAAACACTATGTTCCCTTCTGTGCCTGAAATCTCTGGGATTCTCAAAAGCATGCGTCTCCCTAGCTTTTTCCTCTGTCTCTCGCTAATTTAACTAGATTTATGGTTTGATTCCTTGCATTACAGGTTAGGGCTGTTTTCTTTCTTTCTTTTTTTTTGATTGAAACACTTTAGTTGTTTTTAAACTCTGCAGTTGTCACGTAGAAATGGATCTGGATCCTAACACACAAAAGGTTATATGATTAATCTTATTATGAAGTCACAGCAGCAGCTCCAACACTGACAGATCCATAAGTCCTATTTCTGGCCTCCTTTCAACCTGAAATTTCTCATGCTTAGTGTCAGTGGAGAGATGTTATTGAAAAGTTTTCCGTTAATTGTATAAGCTATTTTGAATGACAGAACTTCAAAAAATTGCTGTGACTTTTAGAAAAGTTAACCGTTTTTTATTGTGCTGAGTTCAAACCAGCTGGCAGTACAGCATTCAAATGACTTTTACAGTACATGTGAGATCATAAATAGGCTATACTTCAACACAATAACAAGGTAGCTTCTAAATTCTCACTTTTTCAAGTTGAAGTTCCTTCCTGGCTGTTGCTCCATCACATTACCTAATAAAGTTTTGTGGAAGAGAGAATTCTTGTAAATATTGAACTGGGAAAGCTGGTGACTACACTGTGCCTCATAGGTGTAGACTTTCTGAACAGAATAAGCTGCATTTTTGCTACAGTAGGTGGTGTGGCAAGCTGCCCGTATAGGTCACGAAATAGCTGTTAGAGGATAATGAAGAGGTTTTTGCTGACATTTAAATTTGAGCCCCTGAACATGAGGTGGGTATCAACCATTAAAGGGGGCGGGGGAGGGGAGGAGGCACAGAGAAATAATTTGTTCCCTGCCAGAGGTATTTACACAAGGTAGAACAGATGAAATAATCTAATAGTTTTGGAGGGGAAGGTGATAGGGAGAATGGCAAGAAGGGAAGATGAAAAGGAGAAGAGTATGGACTACACAACTACTTCTAGCATGTTCAAGTCTTGTCATTTAATCACTTATATTCAAACAAAAAAAATCCCCATTCTATTTCTAAAAACATCTAATTTTTTACAACCATTTTTAAGGTGTTTCTCTTTCCCCTGCAGATTCCATCTCCTATTTTCCCATCCATTTGACTCTCTCATTCATTTATTTCCAATCTGATTCCACCACTACTTTAGTCCTTGCTGTGTTCAACCTATTAGTTATCCCCTTTGCATGCAGCAGTGCACAGTCTGGAACAGCTGTGCTCAGAGATTCCCTGTGTAACAAGATTTGGTCACAAGGGGCTCAGCTAATGCTAGCCCTTACTGTTTGTGACAATTGCAGCTGCTGAGTTTTGCTTCATAGAGGAAACAGAAACCTTCTCACAGCCCATTCTCCCAGCAGCTGCTGTTGTGGAGCTCCTGGTCCAGTGAGAAGCAGTTACTGGAGTTAGGTTTCTGAGGCTGTTGGGAGGGGCTCAGCTAGCCAGTTCCCCTGAACTGCTTGCTGTTATTGGCCATTATTGATCTGAACAAGTGATCTAGAAATCAGCCACTTAATTCCTATGTTTTTTTCTTGTTTGTTTCTCATATTCAAGTGGTGTTCTCATTGATCCTTCCCACGGAAGGCAGGGATCCAGGCAGAGATTGTTGTATCCTGGAAGTGAATGCATGGCTGAGACAATGGTGAAGACTGGCTTTGACAACGGGCAGATGCTCTTGGGAGGAGGACTGCTATTAAGAGAGAGGATCCATCTGATGAGAATGGGCAATCTTTAGGTGTCATCTGGCCAACCTAGTAAAGAGGGCTTTAAATTAGGTTTTACAGGGAATAGTAATCAAAACCCTCCTGTAACAGAGCACACAGTCTAGAGGGGAAAGGACTCAGAGAAGCAACTCAACTCTGGGAAAGGGCCAGAGAGCAACAAGACTGTAAACGTCGCACAAAAAGGAAAGTGAGGAGGTCAAAATGCAAAATACATTCCATGCACATTTACAAATGTGAGAAGTAGGGGGAATAAATAAGATGACCTGGAAACTGCAGCCTGTGAAAAGAACTATGATCTGATTGGCATCACTAAGACCTGGTGGGTTAGTTCTTATGACTGGAAAGGTAGTTGTGTTGCTTTGTATGTCAAAAACACATTTGTTCCCTGGTTCCGGAGGAAGAAGATGGCAAAGCAGAATACATTTGGATGAAGATGAAAAGTTAAAGATGCAGCACCGATATAATTGTGGAGATTTATTATAGGCCACCTAATAAGGAAGGGGAGGTGGATGAGACACTCTTCAAGCAGGTAACAAATGTATCCAAAAGCTATAGGATGGTACTGATGGGAGACTTCAATTTTCTGGACATCTACTGAATATACAGTGCAGCCAAACATGAAATGTTATGCTAGTTCCCATCTTGTGTGGAGGTCAACTTTCTCTTCCAGAAAGTGAAGTATACAACTAGGGCAGGGGTGGGCAAAATATGGCCCATGGGCTGGATCCAACCCACCAAGCACTTTCATCCAGTGCATGGTGCCCACCAACAAATTGTGCCCCACTTAGCCCTTTTGCCCATGAGGGTGGGTGCAAGGTGCCCATATGTACACCCCTCCTCAAACATACCATATTGCGCCTCACCTCCACCCTCGTGAGCAGAAGGGCCTGACCCAGCCAGCAGGTAGCTTCCAGGCCGGACTGCTGCTGCCACTGCTGCAGCCCCTGGGAACCTGCTCTGCTTCCCTGGTCTGCTGCTGGCTCCAGGCAGCAGGTAGGGAAGCAGCTGGGATAGAGCTGCAGCTGGGCAAGAACATGGAGCCATGGGGCTGGGGCTGGTGGCAGCACAGAGCCCGCACCCAAGGGCATGGCGGCAGCAGGGAGCTTGGGTGGACAGCATGTGGGTGTGAGGGAGGGTGGTGGGGGCTGAGGACCCCCCCACACACACAATCCCCCATGGTGCACAGCCCCAGCAGGCAGTGGCAGTGGCAGCAGCAGCAGCAGGTGGTGGCACTCAGGGCTCTCATGCCCAGTGGGGTGTGGCTCTGGCCAGCACTACACATCGCAGAGAGGGGCACAGACCCTGCTGGGAAGTCTGTTATCACCAGCACTCCCTGCACTCACTGGGTACAGGAGGAAAACCCCATGTACTGGAGCTGGCTGCCTTTCATAGTTTCATAGTTGGTAGGGTCGGAAGGGACCTGAGCAGATATTCAAGTCTGACCCTCTGCCAAAGGTAGGAAAGAATCCTGGGGTCAAACGACCCCAGCAAGGTGGCTATCTAGCCTTCTCTTAAAGACCCCCAGGGTAGGGGTGAGCACCACTTCCCTTGGAAGTTGGTTCCAGATCCTAGCCACCCTGACTGTGAAGTAATGCCTCCTGATATCTAGCCTGAATCTACTCTCCATCAACTTATGGCCATTATTCCTTGTTACTCCCAGTAGTGCTTGGGGGAACAGGGACTCTCCCATTGCCTGCTGGTCCCCCTTGGCCAGTTTATAGATGGCCACCAGATCCCCTCACAGCCTTCTCTTGTGGAGGCTGAACAGGTTCAGGTCCCGTAGCCTCTCCTCATAGGGTCTGCCCTGCTGCCCCCTGATCATGTGGGTGGCCCTCCTCTGGACCCTCTTGATGTTGTCCACATCCCTCCTGAAGTGCGGTGCCCAGAACTGGATGCAATACTCCAACTGCGGCCTGACCAATGTCATATAGAGGGAGAGGATCAGCTCCTTAAACCTGCTCATGATGCATCTGTGGATGCATGACAAGGTGCGATTAGCTTTCCTGACTGTGTCCCCACATTGGCGGCCCATGTTCATCTTGGAGTCTATAATGACTCCAAGATCCTTTTCTGCCTCTGTGCTGACTAGAAGGGAGTTCCCCAGTCTGTAGGTATGCTGCTGGTTCTTCCTCCCCAGGTGCAATACCTTGCATTTGTCAGTATCGAATCGCATCTTATTCTCATCCGCCCACCCCTGTAACCTGTCCAGATCCAATTGCAGCCTGTCCCTTCCTTCTAGCCTGCCCACTTCTCTCCACATCTTAGTGTCATCTGCGAATTTGAACAAGGTGCTTTTTTCTGCCAGGGCTGTGTGGTATATGGTATATGGCTGCACAAGGAGTTTCTAAAATGCCTCAAATGCAAAAGAAAAGCATACAGGCAAGAATGGACAGGTCACCAAAGATGTGTACCAGGAAGTAACAAGAACCTGAAGGGACAAAATCAGGAATGCAAAGATAAAGAACAAGCTGTACCTGGCAAAGGAGGTTAAGGACAACAAGAAGAGGTTCTGTAAGTATGTTGGCCAAAAAAGAAGCACCAAGGGAGCTGTTGGTCCTCTGTTAACAAGTAAGGAGGAACTAACTGAAGATACAAAGAAGGTGGAACTACTGAATGGCTACTTTGTCTCAGTCTTCACAAAAATTTTAAGCTGCCAGACACCTAATAGGGATTATCTGGACAAAGAAGGGAGGAAGGTGATGGAGGAGATAACAAAAGAGACAGAGAGCTTTTGGTGTGTCTGAATGAATTCAAGTCAGCAGGGCTGGATGACCTTCATCCCAGGATTCTGAAGGAACCAGCAGAGGAGATCTCAGACCCCTTGGCAATGATCTTCATAAAGTCATGGAAGACAGGCTGCATACCAGAGGACTGGAAGAGGGCTGACGTAGTGCCCCTATTTAGAAAAGGCAAGGAGGAGGACCGGGGAAACTACAGAACAGGTAGCCTTACCTCAATACCTGAGAAGTTACTGGAGTATATCCTAAGGAAGGCCATTTGCAAGCATTTGGAGGAGGAAAACCTGACTACAAGCGAGCAGACTAGATTTATAAAAATTGTTTCAAGCAAACCTGATCTCCATTTTTTTAAAAGTAACTACTTGAGTGGATGAAGGGAATGCTGTGGATATAGTATCTATATTTCAGCAAGACTTTTGACAAGGTCCAACATGACTTCCTCATAAACAAATTGGAGAAACTTGGCTACATAAAACTACTACAAGGTAGTAACTGGCTTGATAGCCACAAGCAAAGGGTAATTATTAATAGGTCCATGTCAGAATGGCAGAAGGTTTTGAGTGAAGTCCCACAGGAGTCTGCCTTGGGTCCAATATTGTTCAATGTGCTTATTAATGATTTGGATGCCGGCAAAGAAAGCTGCTTGAGCAAGTTTGCAGATGACACAAAACAGGGAAGGATTGTGAACACATTGGAGGATGTGAGTGCAATTCAGAAGGATCTCAGATTGGAAAGTTGGGCTAGAGCTAACAGGATGAAGTTCATTGTTAACAAGTGCAAGGTACTGCACTTCGGGAGGAATAATCAAAAACACAAATACAAAATGGGGGACACCTGGCTGGATGACAGCTCTGTGGAAAAGGACATGGGAGTCTTGGCAGACCATAGACTTGATACAAGTTTGCAATAAAATGCAGACACACAAAAGGCAAACACAGTTTTGGGTTGCATCAATAGAAGCAGGCACAAGACACAGGAGGTGATAGTGCCTCTCCACTTGCCACTGGTTAGGCCTCATTTGGAGTATTGTGTGCAGTTCTGGGCTCCACATTAAAAAGGATGTGGAGAAGTTAGAGAAGGTTGAGAGGTGGGCAACAAAGATGATCAAGGGCTTGGAGGGCAAGTCATATGGAGGAGAGGCTGAAGGAGCTAGGCATGTTAAGCTTGTGGAAAAGGTGCTTAAGAGGCAACATGACAGGAGTCTTCAAATACTTGAAGGAATGCCATAGAGAAGAGGGAAAACACTTTTTATCTCTTGCTGCAGAGAGAAGGACATGGACCAATGGCTTGAAGTTGAAGCAAAATAAATTTAGGTTGGATATCTAGAAAAAAATACTTCACTGTTAGAACAGCGAGGCAGTGGAATATACTGCCTAGGGAAGTTGTGGACTCTCCATCGCTGGAGGTGTTGAAGAGGCTAGACAGCCACTGGTAAGGGATGATCTAGGCATAGTTATGCCTGTGTTCTACTATGGGCATTTCCCATTCTCCTGGGCTTTGCTGATTTCTGCATGGGGCTGGTATTCTGCCCTCTCCCACCCCCCCAATCCCTCCTTGTGGCTACATGTGTCTGGGCTTTTTTTTAAGTCTTCCTCGGAGGCACTGGATATTGGCTGCAACCATAATGACAGACAAGCACTCATTATAAATAGACCAAACAGGAAAAAGGGTAAGATTACATGTTTATGCAATGAAGTTCATATTCTTCTTGGTCTGATTGTTATCATATATTGTATTACCTTCCTCTACTCCTTTCTTGTGGTTGAGCTGGCCAAGACTGGGGAGTTTGACTCAGATGTGCTAGTGCTTCTACTTGGACTTAATGCCAGACGTTTCTGGCTAGAGGGTGTTGCCCCTCTGCTTAGGGTCAGACCAATTGCCATATCTGGGATCAGGAAGGAATTTTACCCCGTGGTAAGATTGGTACAGACTGTGGGGGGTTTTGCCTTCTTTTGTAGTGGGGGGCATGGCTTTCTACCTGGGATCTTCTGAGTGCATATTGACAGCATTTTATAGAAGCAGGACATTGGTTGCCATGATTCCCCTGATTTACCTGTGGCAGGTTGGGGGGTTAGGTCTATGTTGTGTCAGGGTTGAAGGTGGTCTTATGTAGAGTTTAGATTAGATTGTATGGGATGGTTTGAATAGGGATGATCCTGCCTCAGACAGAGGATTGGACTAGATGACCTCTGAAGGTCCCTTCTAGCCTTACTTCTTTATGACTCTACATGCAACACAACCAGTGAAGAAATCAAGAGAGTTTTGTCCCTTGATCAAAACAGAAATTAAAGAAATACAGAATGTTGTGAGAACTACAGCTTTCAAAGAAGGAACAGAAAATATCATAATTTGCCAAGGAAAGGAAGAAGAGACACTGAAAATAGCAACAATGGATGCGCAACAATGTTATTTTACTTAATGCTGCACCAATTCCAGCCACAGGACAATGGTGCAGTATTGGATTAAGCGTAGAGCTCACAGAATTTAATGGCACAACTTGGAAGGGGAGTCATTCTGAATCACCACTAATTAACTCTGCTAACTCTTTTCTGGCTCCTACATACTGTTAAAGGAGGTTCATCTTGCCACTGTTAGCTTTTCAGCATGTTTTTTTCTTCATACTTCAAGAACAGAAGCGTTGTGTGGAACTGCTAGTTATTGTTCTTTGAGAAAACATCCTTTAGGTTTTATATTTTCCTTTTGAATAATTTCCAGAGGAAAAATGTTCATGAACATTATATTAGGGTTAAAAATATATTGACCTTATATATAACTTGAGAGAAATTAATTAAAAAGCAACCTAAACTCTTAAAAGTCAGTACATCTATGGTTAAGGAACCAGCAGTCACCTTAACTGTTCTTTTATTTCCCTTCACTCTCCACAACCAGGCCAGAGACATGAACCATTTGCCAAAACACATTTAAGGTATATTTGTCTCTTTTATGTGGATGCACCACAGATGTATAGACATGCACAGGTAGCATATGAACAAGTCAGGCACTAGGTACATCTTAGCCCTTTAGGTCCTCCATGGAGATGTTTAGAAGTTTATGTTGCTTTTTGGAAGCTCACCCCATTATGGGAATCGTATAGCGTCAGTACTAGGCTGCAAATCTTTAGCAGCCATGTCCTAAGCTTACTCCAGTTAAAATTGGACTCATACATGAGCAATGTGTCTATCCCAGGGGAAATTAAACAGCTTTCAGTTTGGACGTTGTGCTGGATATTCAGAATAAAGTGGCTAGGCAGATTAATAAAGAATGCTGAGATCTTGGAACAGGCACAAATACCAAGAACTGGAAACAGACACTCACCTTGGCCATGTTCTAAGAAGGCCAGATAACAGGTTCTCTGAATAAGCCCTTCCTTTTCAGCAGCCCCAATTAAAAGGGAACAGAGGTTGACCCAGAGAAACTCTTCACAACATACTAAGGCCTGAGGCAGCAATCTTACATGGTACCAGCCAGAGGAGATTCGAGGAACTGGTTGATGAAAACCAACCTCTGTTGCATGCACCTAGTGGTGCAAGAAGAAGACTAAACTGAATGGATGCTGTTTCTTGACTGACTTAAGGCAGAGAAAGTAAAAGGGAATATTCTGCCTCTGGCACAAGGGGACTGTAAACTAGAGCCTAGGTTAAGTTATAAACAGGATTAGAGCTCCTGTCCTTTTGGGAGAAGAACATCTGTGAGCAGTGCCTGCAGTGAGTGGAGTAAAGACGAGTTTCTGGCTAAGTTGGTGTCAAACCAGGAAATAATGTGAGCTCCTTGGGCAGGGACAGGAACAGAGCTGTTCATTGACTTCAATGGGAGCAGAGTCCTACTTATCTCGCTAGAGTCACACTGGGGTGAGATCGAAAGCAGGTGTGGAGTCTTCCATCTGTGCTAATGATATCTCTGAGCACCCTGCCCAGTCTCTGCCTTTACAATCTGATGATAAGCATACCTGGAAACAAGTCATAGACACTCTTCAGGGCAACCCAAGAACTGCATTCAGACTGGGTATGTCACCTGCTGAGATTAGCTGAAGATGAAGGCCAGAACCACATGGTGGCAGCATCCTCAGAGGAAAGCAGCCTTGCATTTTGAACCAAAGTCCTTATTTATCCCAGTTGTACAGTTCACCAGTTCGCCAGGGCACTGGTGAGTGATTCCAGAACGATGGGGGAAGCACCTCTCTGAAATTTGTTTTGCTATTACCAGGAAAAGTGGCTGTGTTTAGGTTTGCATTTGTTTTGCTATTACCAGGAAAAGTGGCTGGGTTTAGGTTTAACTTCATTAATCTTTACTAGAGAATAGTTTAATTCTGCCACTTTTCCTGCTCAGGTAAAAGCCTGACTCAGCACAGTGCACACATCAGCACCGGGCTTTGGCTTTGAAGTAGGAATTAATGGAGGGAGATCCTAAGGCCTGTGTTATGTAGGACATCGAGCTGAACAATCATGTTGATCCCTTCTGGCCTTAAAACAATATCGTACATAGTGAGTAGATAAGTAGGAATACCTCTAGCTGCAATGGCTCTTCACACAAGATTACCTCCTGTTCTACCACTGACCCAGGTCCTTTCAGGATGGACCACAGGTGTCCTTTCCTCCCTTCCCCCCAGGAGTCTCTTTATCCAGAGATATGAAGAGTAAATCCTGTGGTTATTCATCTTGTGGTTCACCTGAGTTTCCCAGTAACAGTGGGTCTCCTCATTTTTCTTGATCATAGTACTCTAAACCACTCTTTGTAGCCATCTGTAAAGGCCCATGAACTTCAGCTCACTGAATTCAAACAGAGCAGAACCTCACTGCTGCAAAGGCCTGCCTCTGATCGAAGTAGATTTATGCACCCCTGTCTTCTATTTCACGCCATGAAATATCCCACTGTCCTCTCTATTGACAGGGTGTTTACTAAGTCATGTATCCATATGGAAGTCTAAAAAGCCTCTCCTGGCAGCTTAAAAAGTACAAAATGACTCTGTACGGCAAGAGTCTCTGCTGCCCAGACCTGCCTTATCTATGCTGGGACTGCATCAGCCCCCTTAACCTTAAGACATTTTTTCTTTAACCCTTTTCAACTAAACTCTGGATCACTTGGTTCAAATTGTTTCCAGAGCTCTAGACTGATCTTCCTCTGCTTTTGAGGATGGCACTGTCATACCCAGAGGCCATGAATACAGATGACCCTGATTTTGCAGATCAGAAGCATGTTAAGAAAAATTTCCTGGTTTTCTCCAGATGTTTCTGAGTCAAAGACTCAACCATTTTATGACAGAAACAGCAAAAATGCTTCAGTTGTCTCTCCATGGCAAAGGGTGGTGGCCCCAATCTTTTGTCATACACAGGCAAAGTTTTAGGATGTTATTCTTTTTCTCCTCTGCATTAAAACTCCCATTAACTCCATTTGGGCAGTGTTGAGCATCTGATTTGCATGCCTAGCTAGTGCCACTGAGGCCTATGTTAGACTGCCTGCTGATAAGACAAAACTGGTTACCAAAATGCACTCTCCAGTAGGTAAAAGTTCTAAGAAATCTTTTCATACTAATAATACTACTTGAGACCCTGATGACAACCAAGAAGGTAGCATCCTAAAAAAGTTCCTGTACATTTTCTTTCACATGGCTAGTCATATCCATTCATTTTCTCTATATATGTGACTAATTTGCTTACTAAATGGCTAGGTGAGGGGTTCCTAGCTTCATCCTGATGAAACAGCCACCAGGGTTTTCTACCAGGGTTTTTGTTGTTATTATTTCACTGTCCATACATATGTTAGGTGCAGCACAAAACAAGAATGGCCCCTCTTTTGAAGCGTTTTCCAACACAGCCCAACATGACAAACAAGCACTCATTATAAATAGACCAAACAGGAAAAAGGGTAAGATCACATGTTTATGCAACAAAGTTCATATTCTTCTTGGTCTGATTTTAATCATATATTATATTACCTTCCTCTACTCCTTTCTTGTGGTTGAGCTGGCCAAGGGGGTTGTATGAGAGGGATTTGAATGACAGAAAATTATGTTTGGGATTATGATATTAGCTGATGTTTGGGATTATGATGTTATCTGATGTTTCTAAAGTATTAACAGTTACACTATTATTTAGGTGTTAACTTACAGAGATGAATGGGAAGGGGGATGTCTGAAGATTCACTGTAGTGATCACTGGGTTCAGTAAATATAGACATATAGTGAATTAGAAGAATTACACACTTTAATTTGTAGAGCAGTACACAATGTCTGCAGACCCTTTGTCTCTCTCTCTCTCTACCTGAGGGACCATCTTTCAATTCTTGGCTTCCTCAGTCTCACTTAGGGAGCATTTCTAAATTTTAACTTCTAACACTATACTCAGGCAGACATCCTCCTTCTTGGCAGGGTAAACCAGTCTGTGCTGAGCTTAAAACTTCTGCTGCCAGATTGCTTCCCATATCCAAACTAGTTCATTTAAAATGAACTTGGGTGCCTTTATACTACAAGGCACTCTGCACTGCAGTCAGACCTCAGCAGTTTATATTTTCAAGGTCTTCTATGTGGCCATAACGTAAATGAAAGGTGAGACTGAAGTTCAGGTCCAGAGCCAGGGATGAATTCACAGCAAATTCTGTGGTTGCAGAATTTCAGAGTACACAAGGCCTTGAATATGAGTAAGATCCATTCATTGGGAGTTATTCATTCTGCATCGAGAGATCTGACTCCCTGAATTCCAGGCATTTATTGCACATGATGAAGCCTGAGATTCAGCTTTGTGATACTGCTATACCCTTAGCTGAGGTCCTCGGCTGGAGCAAGGACTTCAGTAAAACACAAGGTCTTGGGCCTCCCCTACAACAGCAGCCAGGGAACCATGATCCCAGGTCCTGCTGGCTGTGCTGCTAAATGAGTGAAGAGGACTTTTTCTTACAAAAAAAATTTAATACTTCAACTTCGCATTTCTACACTGAAACAATTTCTGCATTGGGTCTCTGCTGATGTATGGTTTTGGGTAAGTAATTTCATTTCTGTGCCCATTTCTTTATCTGTAAAAGATATAAAGAGATTAACCCACCTATCTAACAGCTGTAGGGTTATTTCATTACTACTTGGTAAAATGCTTTGGGATCCTCATCTGAAGCACTAAGAAAAGGCTGGTTAATCTTTTCTTATTAGTGAACTGATTAACTAGAAGGGAACTGAGAGTCTCTCCTTGACTATTAATATCTCTCACATACCCTGTTCAGCAGCTAATGCTTCTCAAGCACTGCAGGCAAGGCTCGGCTGGAATCTTCATCTCTGCCATGTCAGCCTCTGAAATGGGTTATTCTGGAGACACTGACAAGGAATAACAGGATGCGATGAAGGCGGAATAACAAATGGGACCCAGCTATGTGCATTTTAGATTTCTTAGTTCTGCTGCCTTCTTGCCTGCATGAGAGAGAGTCTCCTTTTCAGTCAAAGAGACTCATTAGTAACTGATAGCGTGTGCTAGTGACGCAGTCACATTTCCAGACTTTGTTCAAGGTGCAACTGCTTCCAAAGATAACTGAGTAGTAAGCTTGAATTAGCTGTCTCTGGCTGAAACTTGCTGCAGGTAGTACCATCTGGGGAACATGCAACTCAGTGAATTATTTGTGCAGTTGTTAATTCTTAATAAAAACAGGCCTAATTCTCCAGTGACTTCCCCCCCTATGTGTTCATTTACACAGTATAGCTGGATCAGACCCCTCTTTTTATTTGCACAGCTGCTAGCATTTTACACTAACTTAATACAGGTGTAAAGGGCTGCACAAGGCAGTGGACAGGCCCACTTTGTGTTTGGCTTTTTAAAAATAATCAATTGGCATTTAACAATGAACAGGTTGTATTGACAGGTGACAAACTGACCTATGGCAAGCTGTTAGGTTTTGTATCCTAGCAAAACATAAGTGGTAATATTGTGAATGCATAAGGCTTTGGGAGATCCTCCCTTGCACATGGAATTCACTGTTGGGCATCATTCCCTAAGAAAGATGTTAGTGCCATCAGAAGGGAATAGATAGTCATTAAGTTAATGCCATCTTCATAGAATCTGAATTGTGAAAAGGCTCTGGAAGCTGGGCATATTCTCAGCAGAAAAAAGGAGAAGGTGAGGTGGACGGCTTCAAAAAGCATCTAATAATTCAGGGGTCAAAATCAGGATACAGGAAGGTGACAAAACTTAAAGTGTAGAGGGACTGAGGGACCCTTTTGATATAAAAAGTAAGTAGCTTATGGGGTGACTTACAGGGGAAAGTAGCTAAGGAACTGAAGTGATCTTTTCTGGGAAACAAGCTCAGAGAAGTTGGAAAGTACATTGAATTTAAACTAAATTAGGGCCACCTGTTGGGTTTCTCCTGTTTCAAGCATTCTCTCCTTTCCATATTTGGGTAATTGTCTTCTCTCATGAATCTCACAGCTGGAAGAGCAAAGGCTAAGATGGATCAGGGTAAAAGCTGGTATTCTCTTCTTCACACCAGTAAAATAGGGATATACTAGTTTGGGTCTACTCCCACTGCCACAGAGGTCAGTACTAATTTTGCTCTCTCTACAGCACTTCCTCCTTCTCATGCACCTCAGGGATGCCTGTCTTCTTCATCTTGGATATAGTTCAGAGCTGATGGATTATTTCTGGATCTTCTCTGTGGCTGCTGAATAGCTACCCAGTCAGTAGCTGTGTGGAGGAAGATCAGCAGCATTTACTGCAAAATGGCTCATGTTTACTGTGCAAAAGAGAATCAGTAGAGTTGAGTCAAAACCTCTGATACCCCCAGCAGAATGATACAAAGCTATTTCTCTCTGCCCTTTCCACTGGAGACAGGGACCTGGCTTGTAGTTTGGAGTTCCTCATTAATCCCTCAGAGGAGGTAAGTGATCTTGCCTTGTATGTTCTAAAGATTTCATCTCACAATTGGTAAGGATTACCCCTAAAAGTCTGTAGGCATTATAGGTTATTGAGCAGCTGGCAGAGAAGAGTATCTAGTATCTTTTTTTAGCTGTTTAAGAAAGGTTTTCCATGTTGCAAAGGCAATATAATCATTATGAAAATCCTTCACTAGTTTCAAGGAGGATCCTAGGACATGGCAAACAAAGGAAACTCCATCTTCTGAGACTGTATGACCTAGGAATACAGATATTTCAGAGATGGTAGTACAGTAGGTGCTTAACAGAACAATGACAAAGCTGAAAGAAGAGTATTATATCCAGGCAAGACTGAAAGGGAATGTAGTAAAGTTCCTTCTTTCCCACTAATAGAGTTCCCTAGATGCCTTCCTTTTTGCCTTTGGGCATGGCCACCAATAGCAGAGGGTACTTTGCTGATCAGCACCTGAAAGCTGCTCAGCAGAACTCGAAGAAAAGTGGGCCTGCCCTGCTAGGTATTCTCGTAACATACCTGCCAAATCAGGTCTCTCACAAAATATAGCTGAACTATTCCCCTGTACTTGTTCTCAGCCTTTTGGCTAAGATTAAGTGCTGCACTGGTCTGTTGCCCAAACTGAGATGGATTTGAATGGTGTTGTGTAGTGGATGGTGCACCCCTGTCCAATACACTGAAGACAGGACACCCTATGAGTCTTGTAATTAGCTTCCCAGTGGCCAGCTTCCAGTGGCATGATCTCAGCTACATGCCTACTTTATAGAAATGGGGGACTCCTCCCTAGCTTACTCCTGTGGCCGTTAGCTAAGGGCAAGTGAAACTCAGGAGCATACGAACCTCAAGCCCTCTGGACTTGGGCCTGCATGTAGGATGGCCACCAATGGATCTGGAGTATCTGAAGCTCCTGGCTGAAAAGTGTGGGGTGGAGGATACTTGCTGGTTGTAGTATCACATATGTTAGAATGATTGTGTTGTTTTTTTTTGTTGTTTTTTTTTTTTGCTCAATGAAGAGAATTCAGTCCCCCCCCCCCCCAACTCCTGCCCCCTAAATTAAAACAAAAACAAACAAAAAACAAATTCCCCGTTATTTGTTGTCCTAGTGGTTAGAGCATTCACTCAGGCTGTTGCAGATCCATGTTTGGACCCATCCTCTCCATGATTTGCTAAGGGGACTTGCAAGCACATCTATAAAAGTGTCTTGATTGTTGAGCTGCCAAGGCATTCTGAGGTGGGCCAGAGAATGAGTGAAAATGACTCTCTAATCTGGTCATTAGGGATCTGACCTGGAAGACATGGGTCTCTGCTTCAGTGATTAGATAATTATATCATAGTAACTGGGAAAGCTTCAACATGGGAGATTGATAGTCACCCTTTTCAGAATGCCCTGTAGCCTGATGGTTGAGTATAAAATGTGGGGAGGGCCTAACTCCCTGGGGTGGTTGATTTGAGCTATACCTTGGTACCTCATCTTTGGTATTTCCTATTGGCAACCTTGAGTGGACCCCTGTTCAGCATTCTGGCTTTGTGGGTTCCATCTGGAGGTACCTATGATAATTTTTTCCATGCATTGAATAGGAAACCTATATACCTGACCTGGACCTGTGGATTTTAGTAGGTGGCAGGATGCTTAAGTGCAAGGTGCAGTGGGGTTGCGGCCAGGTTCTTTTTGTAGATGTAGCCCAGCATTCCTACTCTTGCCAAAAGTGCGAGGGAACTTTGATTACTATAATTCATCAGGACCTCACATTTCCATAACAGAAAGATTGCCGTTCCAGTGGCAGTGCAAGTCCTTCCCCTTTGCTAGCACGGTGCTCAGTCAACACTAAGGAAAGAAGCTGCTGAAGTCTGAGAGAAGGATATGAATCATGAATAGCTTAGTTGCTTGCTAGGGACATGTAGAGCTGAGACATTCAGTCTGTAACCAGCAGTTAACCTTGGGTAAATTTAGAAGATCATTTTACTTCAGGTTAGTTGTCTCTTCTTCATTTTAGCTTGAGTAACAGATCAGGGAGAAGTGCAGTCTTCTGCTTACCAACACTCCACTGGTGATGGTTTCAGGTCAATGACACAATGCCTATTCAAAGTGGATTCCAGGTACCTTCTCTTCAGCAGACTGGTACTGGAAATGAATGCAGTGCACTGTCCAGTATCTGTATAAGAAACACTGTCCCTACTCCTCTGTTTGCAACTGATCACTAACCCTCAGTCATTGTGCCCCACTAAAAAATGTAGGAGATGGAAAAGAAAGTTTAGGCTACCCAGTGCATCCTCACTACAGGATTACCAGTTCCAAGTTGGCTCCCTGAGATGTGGACTGGGTGCATTTTATCAGGTCTGTAGCATGTTGAAAAAGGGCATTAGGACCCTGAGGATCTCTCTCTCTCTCTTTTCTGCTCTGCAGGACTGAGCAGTGAGACAAGAGCTAAAACAAACAGCTGTGACTATAAGAGCCAGACAAACAGAAAGAGAGAGGGAGAGAGAATCCTTTCACCAGTCCACCATCAACTGCCTCCTCCCCTCACCCCCTTTTACACACAGTCTTGGTCCTTCTCTCATCTGATCCCCTAGAAACCTCTTTTCCAGTTTAGTCAGGGCTCCCAGGCTCCACTGGGCTCTCAGGATGAGGAGAATCAGGGCTAATGCTATTGCAATCCTGACTGTAGCTTGGATCCTGGGCACTTTCTATTACTTATGGCAGGACAACAAGCCTCATTCAGCAGCATCCAGCAAATCCCCTAGCAGCGGCAGCAGCAGCAAGAATGGGCAGAGATCAGCTGGGAGGCTGGAAATCCACAGGGAAGACAGGACCATCCCCCTCATCGTAAGTGAGACATGACCGCAGAGCATGTTACATGTTTATTCCTAGGCAGTGATTGTTGCAGTGAAATTGTATTCTATGTTTGTGCTGTTGCCTATGCTGTGCAAGGGGAGATGCTTGTAGGAGCATTAATCTAGTTTGCTGAGAGATTGATGGGGGCTAAGTGAATGAATGGGGGAGAGGCATTGGGAGGAGGAGTTAGATTTTCATGGGTTTCTTTGTATTTATCTTAGCATTCTTGCTTGTAACCATGGCAGCATTTACAATTGGGGAGCAGGATCAAAAGGCTTTGGGGGAGCAGACTAATGGTGAATGTAAAGTATTTGCAAGTTGCATCCACCGGCTTGCCCAGGGTCTGTTCCTTTGGCTGAGAGCTGGGTTTCCTTTTTGGCTAAGAAAGGCGGGGGATGAAACTGCCTTGCAGGGTTTTCGATTTGTGTTCAGGATGCATATTTTCAATGAGGCCAGTAAGATCTGCATTTTCAGAAAACAGGTGCCTTACATGCAGGGCTCCAGAAGCTGGGCACATAGGCAAACTATGGCAGTGTTGGTGTTCTGTGCGGTGAGTTTGGTGGTCTCAACCTCATGGCACTTAGCTGCTGCACTTCTTACTGTGAGATTTGAGCAGGCAATCCAACCCTGAAAGTTCACATGAAATGAAGCAAGAGGAAGTTCTCTGCAGGTCTGAGTTGGATTTGGGCCAAATTGGCAAGATGACAAGGGGGGGAGGGAGTCTTGCCCACCCTGGGGACATCCAGATTAGCTCCCAGCTTTCCTCCTGTTTAAAGTACTGGATCAAACTCCTTTTAAAAGACCTGCACCCCACTTGGACTGAGGCTGCCTGTGAGTTTGGCATGGTGAAAAAAGAAGAGCTTCTATTCTCTCCCTGTATTAAAGGAGATGATAGGAACCTTTCATCTCTGCCAGGGGGAGAAGTGTTTTCTTCTTTCTGGTTACAGCCAGGAATAATAAAAACTCTTTTAACTGTAAGAAATAGTTAATAAAAAAAAAAAATACCCCTTCTTGAGCCTATTCCCAGAGGTGACCCAGCCAAGCTGCAATATGTGTCCCTGTTTGTGCTTGGCTCTGCAGCCGTTTATCATCTGGTTTCACAGACAGGGAGATGAACAGAAGCTGCAGGGGCTAGTTGTTATAGTAGGGATAGGCATTAGGATTCTCAGCTCTTGTCACTGATCTGCTCTGTGACTTGACCATACAGCTCAGTTTTTCCGTGTGAAAAGAACTAACATGCAGCCATACCTTGGGGGTTGTGAGGGTTAATTCATCGGTGTCTACAAAATGGTATGACATACTATGCTGAGTGGTGTTCTGGAAATGTTTGTGGATACATGGGCCTTCCTACCAAGAAACCTATAGAACAGAGTTATAGGGTCAGAAGAGGCCTCAGGGACCATTTACTCTAACCCCCTGCACAGCTGAAGGATGTGCTGTTACTAAACCACCCCATACAAATGCCTTAATATCATTTGTAACTCAGCGCCATTGGGGCATGAATGCAGGGAAATGTTCTCATGTTGGCCAAGATGGCAGGTAACCAGGAGATGTATAAATGGATAATTGCTATAGGGAAGCAAATGTTAAATTTGTAACACTAAAGAGCTGGTCCCATGATGAAGACAGAGGCAAAGAGTCAGAAATCCTGGATTCTGTTTCTGGTTCTGGCAGAGATCTTGATTTCTTGTGTGTTCTTGGAAAGTCACTGCCCATTTCTCTTTCTCCATCTGGATGATGGAGGATAAAAAAACCTTGCAGACCAGTTGGGAGGATTTGTACATTCATGTTTGCAAAGTGCCTTGACAGATCCTCAGAGGAAAGATGCTGTGAAGAAGTGCAAAGTGTTGTTACATTACTCAGAGTGCAGATGCATGCTTCACCCAGCAGTAATGCACAAGAGATGTCATTAGGAGCCATACCATTTTGAGAGCTTACTGTAAAATCTAGCAGTAATGACAAAATACCACAGAATATTATCACCAAAAAAGAATAGAGATGGTTCAGCCTGACTTGGGCTCATGCCACCAGCCCATTCATACAGAGTGGTAATTACCCTTTGCTTCCCTGTAAGGCCATCTATCATTTGGATCACAGAATTTGCCAGATCTCACTTCTTTTTTACTTACAATTTCTCACCTCCTGTATTGGCCAATTCCTGATGGCCGTGACAAAGGTGACCCACCCCCATAGTGCATCTGACCTGATAGTCAGTTCTCTGCCTGGCAGGAATATATCTTCTTGACCCTTCTAGTGGTTAGTTTGTAGAAGGAAACAGGAAAGTTGGAAGCAACAAGACCTTTTGAACAATATGCTTCTCAAGTAAATGCATTCAGAAAGTAGTTTCCAAAATGTTCTGCCTGCTGCTGTGAGAGTTGGGCCAATAAAATGACTATTCCTGCATCTGTGACCTCATGCAGTGGCATTATTATTGATCTGGCACCAGAGTGAGAGAGTAAGGGGACTCTGCTGTGATGGAATGTGAATAGCAAGCAGTCCCACTTCTAGCAGTCTCATTGGATTGGTAGGACAAACATTTTGAAAGGAGGCAAAGCAGAATTACTGAGGCACAAGTCTAGGGTGGGAAGGGAACAGTCAGTGGAGAGAGCAACAGCGGGGCATATTGAGGCAGAAGAGGAACCAGGAACAGGGCTTCCTTCTTGAGCCTCTTAGATCTCACTGAGTCGTGTGGTGACATCTAATCTAGAACTACAGCAATAAATTGCAAGTGCTGAATCCTCAGGGGTATCCAACCATCTCCTCCTGCCAGTGGGTTCATTATGTGTCCTGAGCATGATGCACATCTGTGCATGTGAGAAGGCAAGCTTGGATAATGAAGCAATTGGAGTTGTGCAGAGGGTTATAGATTCATAGATGCTAGGGTCGGAATGGACCTCAACAGAACATCGAGTCCAACCCCCTTCCTAGGCAGGAAAGAGTGCTGGGGTCCTTGAGAAATTCAGGCAGTCTCTCCTAGGCCCCTTTAGCACAGATTGGGATTTTTCAAGCAATATAAAATGTGTAATTTCAGCTGCCCTTTCAGTGAACAGAAGCTATTAACATGGAGGAACCTCATTAATTACCTGACATAATATATATATAGTGCTGACCTTATCAGTAGGTGTGGCTGCCAGCTACTAACTTTACCGTGAGGGTGTTTGGCTGTGTTGCTGTGGTTTGGCCTGCCATAGCACAGTTCAGGTGAACTGAAGTTTGGATCTACATATACCCCTAGTTTCTCTGGTTAGGATCCTGGACTTTGCTTTGTTCTTACAGGAGACGTTTACTGCAGAGCTGTCTAACTAGCTCCACAGTAAGACTGAGCATCTACAAATGCAGACCTATTAGGCCGCAGGAAACTAATTAACTCCACTGTAGGATAGTACTTGTAAACACAAGTACTATTCTATGGCGATGTTATTTAATACTCAGCAGTGCAGGTGTAGATGCTGATTTGGTTGACTGGGGCATGAGGATGCTTCAGAGCAGGGGCTGTCTGCCACCTAGCCCTGCACTGGAGCACCCTCATACCCCAGCCAGCCCCTCTGCAGCATGTTGAGTCAGGTCGGAGCAGCCACAACCTGGCAGGCTGACTGCCCATGGTCCCCTGCTAGAGGGGGCTACTCGAACCTGGCTCAACATGCTGTGGTCCTGGGTGCAGCGTGAACATGACACCCAGGAGAAATAAACTTTGGAGCAAACTGCACTGTAATTTATATAGTCAACTTAATTGTGCGTGTAAATGTGCCCACTGAGGAGAAAAAAGTGACTGACAGGCTTAAGGGGCCTCAGAAATTTATTTTTTAGAGTTTTAGAGCCATCTTTTTTAAATTGTTTTTCTGCCTGAAACTCTTGTGTTGGTGACTCTGGTACCTCTAAGGATGCTGTAGGTAGCCTTTCCATCAGTCCCTAAGAGGCTAGGTCATAGTGGTGTATTAGGGAAGAGGTTCCCAACCACTGGGCCACGGCCCAGTACTGAGCTGTGAAGGAGCTGCCAGGATGACTATCTGCCCGGGTTAAAGCTGGGTGGCAGGGCATCTCCGGGAGGGAGGCAGCTGGCTCTGTGTGCCCTGTCCTGCTCCCGCCGCCATCGCTGCACCCGGTGAGGCGCTGCCCACACAGCAGGTACTGGGGCCCGTGCCAGGCCAGGCAGGACCCCATAGCTCCACCTGTGGCTGTGAGTGGGGGAGATGTGGGTAGGAAAATGCCCAGGGCGGAGGGCAGGGAGGCGGCTCCACTGCTTGCTTCTAGGGAAAGCAGCGGAGCCCCTTCTTCCCGGGTAGCCCTAGCTGGGTCCCCCTGGGCCACTGCCTGCACAGCCCCCTCCCCTGCAAGGTCCTCCGGTGCCCATGGCTGTGGTGGCACAACCTGATCCGATCCTCATAACCCCCACCCCCACATAAACATTAAATTTAAATATGTAAATTAGATTGCTTCTGTGCCCGGTCCACCAAAATTCTTTGAGTGAATTTGCTGGTCCATAGTATAAAAAAGGTTGGGAGCCACTGTATTAGTGGGGGAAGAAGGACCAGGGCAAGTAGGCCTGCAGTTGGTCCTGGGAAATGACCTAAAACTACACTCTGCTGGGGAGGATGGTGTGGTGAGGCTGCTTGTGGCAGGGCAGTCCTCAGGAAATGCTGCACCAGTGCCTCCCTAGTGAAAGGTGAGAAGGAGCCTTGGAAAGCCTTAGCACCGACTGCCTTGTGGGTGACCTGTGGAGGGGAATGGCTAGGGGAGCACACCCTGAGAGAAAAGCAACAGACTTGGGCAACAGCATGGAGGCCAGGAGGGCCTGAGGACCAAGGCCTGAGAGTGAGGCTTGGGTGACAATGCAGGGGCCGAAAGGGCCCAAGGCCTAGTGGGAGTGGGGCCTAGTGGGGGAGGCCCAAGGAAGAGTGAGGTCCAGGTAGGTCAGCAGGTGCCTGAGGGGTCCATAGGCCGAGAGTGGGGTCCAGGCACATCAACAGACACCTGAGGCCTGTGGGGTGTAAGGCCCTACAGCCCCCCCACAGCGACAAGGCAGAGTGTGAGGGCCTAGAAGTCTAATGAGAGGTAAGAAGCCCAGAGTGTGTGCAAGAGTTGAGGCCCCAGTGAGGGGGACATGTGGCCAAGGTAAGTCTCCAGAAGCCTGAGACCTAGTTTGGGCCAGAGGCTGAGTGCGGCCCAGCATTGGGGCTGGGAGAGTAATAGTAGAAATGAAGTTTGGATGCCATCTGCAAGGCATGGGACACAGTAAAGGGGAGGTTGAAGCTGTGTAACATTTTACACATCAGGGCATTAAGTGGGCAGCCTCCTGCATTTTTTCCATCGGTTTATTTAATACATCAAGTCATGGCAGGTGAATCAGGGTGGAATGCCCTAGCCAGGTGGATGGGCTGATACTGTGACTGTCTCTGGGACAGCCCCCTGTCACATAGGGTAACCACAGAAATCCATGCTGCTTGTTCTTTACCTTAAGTCTTAAGAATCCTAGGCATGGACAGGAATCCACTGTGCTAGGCACTGTACAAATGTAACAACAAAATGTCTCCTGCACCTGGCAGCTTACAGTCTAATACAAGATACAGTGGATGGCTGTGGATACTATTCA
Organism: Alligator sinensis; assembly: GCF_000455745.1. Taxonomy (NCBI): domain Eukaryota; kingdom Metazoa; phylum Chordata; order Crocodylia; family Alligatoridae; genus Alligator; species Alligator sinensis. The sequence goes on along the minus strand of NW_005842135.1, from coordinate 1,747,997 downwards.
GCTTTTAAGCTGAGAGAGAAACTGTGGAAGGATGATGGTTTCACCCAAAATATAAATCACATCCACTCTTTTCTAATAAACTGTCAGGTAACAGCTAATCAGAATCTGTTTGGCTGCAGGACTTCATGGCTGGCAAACTTGGCCTACAAGCACTTTCTGTTCCATTTCTGAAGCAAAGAATAAATACAAGCCAATCCTCCAGTCCAAAGCATGCCTTTTTTTAATACTGAATATTTATGCGTAAGTTACGGGTAGCTCTTGAGTTCCTGGTAAGTTGCTCAAATGACCCTCTGTGTTGGCAAGTTGAGCATTTCTGAAAAATTGAATTCCTATAAATGTGCTCTTCCTTTTTTTCCTCTCCCCATGGGAGGTTCACTTCTATTTCTTGTAAATGTCCTTAATGCAAAAACTTTAAGATATGTGGTCAGTGGGTTTCTGGCATTACCTACAAGCTAGTTTTAAATGGCCTATCTTCCTAATTTTTTCTTCCATCTGAGTTAGCAAAAATGTGAAAGATGCTGCCTATGATCAGTCTTAGCTTCCCAATGATTGCAGATTGAGAAATTTACTTGGTGCATTTATGCTATATGAGAGGCATGCATCCAAATGTGAAACCCATTCAAAAGAGGCCACTGTTGCCATATAATGAATGCCTGCTTGTCAGATAGGTGGCTGATCCCTAGCTGTGAAAAAGGACATCTATAGATGGCTGAAAACATGTTGATAGCAGTCAGGTAGGTATAGTAATAACTTATTAAACAAAACACCACTCTATATAGATATATATAGATATAGATATATATGTAGTGTCTACAAAACTGTGTCTTCAAAATGGTCTAAAATGTGCTGATTTAAACTCCACCCCCTGTAAAATCCACATTTTTCCGTGATTTCAATCAAACACCTCTCTCTCTCTCTCTCTCTAGATATAGATATCTCTCTCTCTCTCTCTCTCTCTCTCTCTATATATATATATATATATCTATATCTATAGAGAGAGAGAGAGAGAGAGGGGTGTTTGATTGATATCACGGAAAAATGTGGATTTGTGTGTGGGGGTAAATAAAAAAAAAAATTTTTGTTTTTTGTTGTTTATCAGAGAAAACCAGGATCCCTGGCAGTAATTCCCAAAGGCTGGATATATGGTCAGCTCTTAACTTTTGTCAAGTTAATAATGTTGCAGATGGAGATAAACAGGATGAAGTCTCATCTCTCTTGTGGGTTTGGTGCCAGATTGTTCTGTATAACAGGTACCTTGTTTGATATTTTTATTCAGACCAGTTTTGTGTGTCCCAAGCCATGTCCTTCACATCCCTTTGGAGCCTATTGTACAGCTGATCTTCTTTAATATTCATCCCACTTTTTTTTGTTTGTCTGTTTAAAATACCATTACTCCCTGATGTGTCCATTTAAACCTCCTTAAACAAGGAGGGAGAAGTATTATTTACTAACAAATCCTTAGTCCTTTCCCCATCTATGCATTTCAGAATACTCTGAAAACATTAGTTAACCAAGCTTCCCACATCTAATTAGGTATGCTTATTTTTAATATGGAAAACAGAGAATATGTTTTTCTGTATCCAAAAGAGGCCTTACTGGAGTGAAAATCCTGTCTCATTACAAGTCTGACTTAAGCTATATTTGAATGATAGACAGTGGCTTCCAAATGATGGTTATCAGTGCCATTGAGCTCCCTGACAATCTGTACGATAGTTAGATGCCTCCCTCTTGCATGCTGGTATCAAAACCAGAGACAGTATTTCACAACTGGGATAAACTGCATCTTTCATGGATCAGTAAACGATCTCCTTTATCTTTCAACAACTTCTATCCTACTGGGCTCCTTAGGCTACTGTGCCTGCCTGAAGGCAGGCCATGTCAGCTTCAATACCATAACTAGGGGAGTAGAGGTGGCTCCTAAATAAATTAATAAAATGAAATAGCTTCAGGAGAAAGCACTCCCTGTGCTGGCACAGTGCCAGGCTCATGAAATACAGTTTTTTATTTCATGTCCTGCTGTGCTGCTGAGGAGGTAGGACCTAAATATTAAAGATATATCACAGATCCTAGCAGCAGCCTGTTGCAGTGGTGAAATCACTTGGTTTTCTTTGAAACTGTTACTGGCTAATTTTCTGCTATTTGAGGGTCAAGAGCAAACTTGATTTGCTGCACTGGTTTAGGAATTTAACTTCTTTTTTCCTTCCCTGCTATCACTCCTTGTCAATGCAAATTAATTAGGACCTGTATGTGGTTATAAAATGCTGGTATCCACAAAATTGTCTGGTCTCTTAAAAGCTGCTCACTGAATTTGCATTTTTTAACAAGAGGAGACCCAGAAAGCAGGTGATGAGACTCTAGCCTTGGAGAGAATCCAAGGAAGCTCTGGGTTTTGTATATTTTTCTGAACTCTGAAATATTCAGTGTCTTATGTCAAAGGGTTTCTTAAACAATTCCCTGCTCCCCAAACAGATATGTATTTCTACCCCACCCCCATCCATACAGGAAAGAGGAATGCTGAAGAGGTCATGAGATCTTCCTTAGACTAGAATTCAGTCTTGCCTTGGCAGAGGGTCTTGCTAGAATCAATTTGGGAGAGTAGCTATCTTGCCTTCATAGGGTCTACATTCTGGAACATGGCTTGATTTGATGTGCCCCTTTTACCTGGATCCTAAATTCTTCCTTTCTTAACTGATTCACCAGAAATCATAACAACCATCCTTGGACCCACAAGCACTGGGTAAATGTAGCCAGGGGTGTAGGTTGTAGCTGTGTCGGTCTATGAACATAGGCAGACAAGGTTCTTTGGTTAAATCTGATATGTTTTATTAGACCAACTCAAATAGTTCGAAAATTTCTTCTTTGCAAGCTTTCAGGTACAAACACCCTAACGAAGAGTATGTGTACCCGAAAGCTTGCAAACAAGAATTCTTCCAACTATTTGAGTTGGTCTAATAAAAGATATCAGATTTACCTAAAAGATCTTGTATGGGTAAATGTAGACTGATTTGTGGGCAGTGTTAATAACTCTGCTGTTCACAGTTCTGCCACTGTCCTTCACAAAATGACTTTATTACCTGGTTATGAAAAACAGGCTCTTCCCTATGGGCATTTTACATGTCAATGGTCTTTTATGCTTGGATGTCAGATCCCTTTGGAAAACTAAAATGCTCATGGGGAAACCTTCATGGATGCTGCACAAAATAGAGGTGGTGATTCAGTAGGATTTGCTCTTCCCTTCCATTCTGCATGGGACTAATGTCCCAGCTTGTACAGTTCAAAGCTTTCAGGGAAAGTACAAAAAGTAGCTCCTGAGCATTGTCATTAATGGTTCTCTGGTATATTTTGTGGGAAAGGAAATAATAAGAATTTTCCCTGAATATTGAACATACCTGTGTAATTAAACTCTATCTTGTTAAAGTCCTTGTATTTTCACCTCTATAAAATAAACACTGCTTCCTATCCTGTAGGGCACACTGCTCTTGCCTTTCATCCCAAAGGCAGTTGTCCGTCTTTCAATGGTGGTTGAAGATTTTCACGTTGTGAGAAGGCCCATGATGTTTGTGGTTTATTGCAAGGAAGCTATTAAGTTCAGGGAGGAAGTCCCCACACACTTGAGGTTTGTTGCATACATTCCAGTTGTGGCAAGACCCCCAGTGCTTGTGGTTCATGCTATTCTTTGGTTATTTTCCATAAACCACAGGTGAGTGCTCTAAGCCAGCTCTGTAGGAGGGAGAGGGGTTGAAAAATGCTTCTCTGGGAGAGTTACTGCAAGAGCAAGATTCAGTATCACTTCGACAGCTTTATATTTTATTTACAGTGTTTACATTTTGCAAGTGTGGGAATGTTATTTGCCTGAATGGGAGAAAATGATTGTATATTTAATTTGTCCCAGTGGTATACATGGGGCTGAAAAAAAATGTAAAGCAAAATAAACACATCAAACCCATCAGAATAGTTTTAAAAAATCCAGTCAGTTGTGTCGGAGGGGTTCCTGCATTACTGTCATTGTGAATTTATGTAGCTACGTGAATCTAAAAATAGTGTGTGTGAGGAATGAGGTGAGCTGAGCTAATGCTTAGCCTGTGACAGGCAGTTAGGGTGAGGATGAAGGTTAGGTGCCTTTTAGGTTCACCTTATGCCCTTAAAGGTGGAGGTGTATGTGGGTAATATTGTGTGAGCAAGGAAAGAATACCTTTATAACCTGCTCCAAGATTATAACCTGCTCTCTAGTCATACACACCCACTTCCCAAGTCAGGTTTCCTTGACATTTTTTTGCCTTCATATGCAAATAGCAATAGCAAATACTAACAATACTAAGATTGTATCCACATACACTGGAAGCTGGGAGCTTTCCATCCAATTCTGGCTGGGTGTTGCATGTATTAGAAGAGGAGTCTGAAATTACTGGCTCTTTTAATAGACTACCTCCAAAAATTGGATAGTTATTATAGATGATGACCATGAGAGCTACTTCTCTGTGGCATCAGCATGGATGCTATCTTTTGATGTTCACCTGAGTATGGTCAGAACACTTCCGAACGCCTGAAGATGAAAGAGAGGACAAAAAAAATCACGCTTTTCAAGTTAACTGAGCTATATTGCAAATGTGTTGGGGAGCTTTCCAGCTCTGAAATATGACTTAATTATCCCAGCTGGAAAAATACACAGCCCAGCAAAAAAGGGAATAAAATAAACAGAAGCAATTGTGCTGGAGATGAAAATATATTCTGGCCATTTGCTTTACTTTCTTGTTTTTGTCTGTGTCTTTCTCTGTAGAACTGAGCTGACACATGGTAGGTAGTAACTCACTGTCTGGAACTAGCAGCTAGCCTCATAATGGATAAAAATCAGTTTCTAATGGAGAGGCTAGCTAGGCCTGTTTCTCCATGTCCTGGGAGCTCTTATAAAATAGCTTCACAACATAGGATCCTCTCTAGATTATATCTTACTCATGTCTCCTTGGTTTAGGTGGTCCTTACTGGGTAACTTTCCCCATTTTCTCTGGGGTTAGTCTCGCTTCCTTTCCTTTTTCTGCCTCAGACATATCTTCTCAACTTTCCCCTCCTCCCTTTTCCTTGCCTTTCATTCCACAAAAGTGTGATAAGGTATAAACAGGTCATTCTTACACTAATATGGAAGAAAATAGATATGGCCCTCTGGTTAAGACAGAGACCACTGCCTATCATAGTGACTGACATCTGTCTAGTTAAGCTGTACTCCCCTTGGATGCCAACTCAGACAACACATGGATATGTGAAACTTGTAACAAGCTATGTCATTCTCGAATTGGACTTGTCAGCCACAAGCGGATTCATCAGGCACCTGACTAGACCTCTTATGTGTACACCGTGATCCAGATGTTCAATGGTTGCCTATACTATACTCCCCTTGCGGCAGGGAACATCTTTGTCTTCTGTGTTCCTACAGCAGTTTGCACAGTGGAGTCCTGTTTCTTGATCAGGTCTTCTAGGTGCTGTGGTAATATGACTAAGATACAGGTTTGGAGATTATTTTCTGCTCCTGGGTGAACCACAGACTTGCCCTGTTGAGAGTGTTTGAGTCACAAGTCTATGTTCCTTTTTCCACATCTATAAAATGGGATATTATCTACAACATAGGGTTGTTGGGAGGCTTAGGTCATGAACGAGTGCAAAGAACTTTGATTCCTTTAGATGAAAGGGGCTAAACCAGGCAAAAGAATGTAACTGGCTTATACACATGTGAACTGTAGCTGGACAGCACATCTCACAACTCATGTGTTTTCATTGATAGATCTTATCTGTTGGTGTATTTCCATTAGAAAATGCTGTTTCATTGAAACAAAATAATTGAGGAAAGCATGACACCTAGTTAACACTTAATTTCAAAAAGTAAAAAAAGGAGTCTAATGATCTTACCAGAACTGAACATTCTGACTTTTTTGTTTTAAAATTACTTTTAATTTTTTTAATAGTTTATGTTATGTCGAAATATAATCTTTAAAGAAGTTAAATATATGTTGGGAAATATTTAAATTTTATAAATTAAAAATTATTATTTAAATTATATTTAATGCAAAACATTGAATTGTTTTGATTTTGTTCTGATTCTGAGCAAAACACATTTTTCAAAATGGTGGAATTTCAAGCAGAACAGGAATTCCAAGTTTTGACCAGCCCTAATCAGAGTATTGATGTGTCCACAATCCAAATGACTGCATGGATTTTTCATTTAAATGATGGAAGTTGCAGCAGATTGAGATGCACTGGCAAATTTTGGATACATGTGGGCATGCCTACACGAGATGCTTTACTGCAAAGTGGCATAGTTTACTGTGCAGTAAGCATGTGCATCTCCATGTGCACATGCTTACTGCACAGTAAACCTGACTAATTGTGAGTAAATTTGCTACCTGCAAATGCAAGTAGCAAATTTACTCATGAGGAGTTACTGCACAGTAGCGCTCGTGTAGATACCTGACTGGGAGCAAATCTGCTTCTGGTCAGCTGGCCACCAGGAGGCGGGAAATTGCTCCTTGCCCCCAGAAGCTTCAAGCCTCCCACTCAGAGATCACCGTTGGGGAGCAGGGGCTGGGAGATCCTTACCTCTTAGCTTCTGCTTTGCTATCACGATTCGGGAGCGGAGGGCTGGGAGATCCTTATCTCCCAGTGCCAGCTCTGTGGTCATGGGGCTGGTGCTGGGAGATTTTTATCCTGTCTCCTGACCCCTTGCTCCCTGCCAGCCCCAGGGCTAGCACCCAGGGAGAGCTTCAAGCTCCCCCTGGTGGTGGAAGGGGCCCATTGCAGGGCTGCAGGAAGTGGGAGCAGATTTGCAGCTAGAAGCAGCAAATCTGCTCCCACGTCCCTACATGTGTAAACACACCTGCTTGGGAGCATTTACTCACAAGTAGCTTACTTGCAAGTACACTGATCTCAGATCAAATGCATATATAGACGAGCCCTGTGTGTCTTGGCATCATGACAGCAAAAGCTGATGAATGTTAAGAATGAACTGTGCAAAAGCCCAGAATCATGCTCAGGGACCAGCCACTGAAGGATTGACTGAGAGCCTACACACTGGGTGTGTCTATATGAGCTGCCCACTGTGCAATTGTTACTGCACAGTCATTTAGTACTTACATAAGTACTAAATGACTGCGCAGTAACTGGTGTTACTGTGCAGTACCATCACTGCATGGTTTTTGCCTGATGCTACTGCACAGTACCATCACCACCTGGTTAGTGCCCAGCAATGCTACTGCATGGTAGCAATGAGCTACAGCGCAGTAGCTTGTTGCTACTTCACTGTAGCATCTCGTGTAGATGAGCCCACTGAGTTCTTGTACATTTCACTACCATACATCTCGCTTTCACTCCCATTAACAACTAGTTTAATTGTATGCTTGTGAGTGTATATTTTAACTGATAAAAGGAAAAAGGGACAGAAGTCAGGCCATTCCCAATGATGCTCACAGATCCAGATTGTGCTTGCAGTTGTTGTATCCTGTTGCTGAGATAATTGTATATATGTCTGTACAGGGGTGACAGAGAGAGAGAGAACGAGCAATGCCTTTTAGGTCTTATCTACACAGAGAAATTACCCATGTTGTGAAATATGGTTTCAGAGCACAGGCAATTTCCCAGCGTTGATTGAACCTAGTTGTCTGATAGGCAGCTGTATGTTCCCTTTAGAATTGCCTTTTCTCAATTGCCTATAGAGAGATCGTTTTGCTCTGACTTATGCTATGTTCTTTTAAACTAGGTAATGTGAATCCAGTGGAGCAGTCTGCCTGTTAGCCACATGCTACCTTGTAACTTGAAAGAAAAGAGAAAAGTGCTCGTGGGCTTCAGTGAAACTATTTATTCAGTCCAAAGATGCTCTATTAGAATTCCTTGGTGCATTGTGGGAGGCCTGTTGGTTGTAAGCTTCAACATATTTTTCTGAGAGACATAAAACATCTGTCGGCAGGTTGATTCCCTATTTTCTCACTCTCAGAAAGGACAATGGTGACCATTCTGGTTAAGGCTGTAAAGTTTTCCATTTACACCTTACCTTTTAAATCTCTCACAACTCTCCAAATGTTTCACTTTTTGAATTTAACATTTCCTATCTACCTCTCCATATGAAGACAAGTCTTCTTTTTAAATAACAGAAATTTAAAAAAAAGTTTCAGCTATTTTAGGGTGTGAGGGAAAGGTGGAAATATTTTCCTGGTTTACTTTGAACCACTGAGTTTCAAAACAGCTGAGCACTGAAGTTTATCAGGGGAAAAATCTGATTGAAGAGAGTTGTCTTTAAGCAGTCTAAGAAAATTCCTGGTGTACACAATTATGAGTCACTGAAAAGTACACTCTGTTCACATGCAGCTTGTTCTGAACAGCATTATCTCACTACTTGGACGTGCATCACTAAGTAATGCCACATTTCATTTGTGTCCAGCTAAATTAACCATACCATGAAAAGTCTACTGAATGAACCAGAGCTTGTGCATTTTGTAGAGACAGCATCATATGCATGAGGTGCGGTGTTTCAGTAGAATGTTGCTGAATAAGTTCCATATAATGGAAATTCTTTTCTTCATTTATTTTTCTCCTTATGAAATTTCATTAGAAAACAATGTGAAAAGAACTGAAGAGATTCCTGGGAAAATCACTCAAGTTAAAAAAATGTTTAAGAAAAAATTATAATATTATACAAAATACAGCCTACATTATATAGCACAACTATACAACAGTTAATTACATGACTCCATGCTGTTTGTCAAACAGTACAATACATTTGTGTGTGTACATTTTACTGTAATCAATATGTCTTCACTGCAGAGTTATCTCAAGTTATCTATAGCTTGTTTACTTTTCTCAAGTTAGTGTAAGATAAGCAAAAGCAGCAACACTGAAGTAGAAATCAAGTTTCTGTGTGCACTCTAACACTGTTCACTCACATGTGCCATTTATGGGAATGTATCCTGTATACTCAAGTAATCTGAGCTGCTTTGTGAGTTCTTTCCTAATTAGTCGTGGGAGAACCGGTCTGCCCTTTCTGAGCACAAAGGGGAAATCATTGAGAAGGTGAAAGGCTCAACTGGGTCATGTTAGTATCTGGTAAGATGGGCTAACTTGAGCCCATCTTATCTCTGGATGCGTCAAGCAACTTGAGATGAAGGCATCATAACACTTGAGTTGTGGTTCATAAGTGGGGACGGGATTTGAGTTAGGGGCATGGAGATGTGGAGAAAAGCCTTTGGTAAGCACGGAGCTGAGGTGCACTGCAAAAGATGTGGATGCAAATCCGGAGCAGCCAGGCAGTACTGAGAGGACTGGAAGCAGAGAGACCACACGGAGGAGTGTGTCAGTGTTCATGGTGAATGAGAAGCCATGGCGTTTTCTTCTTGCTTTGTTTATTATTAAGTGTCTTACCTAAGGAGTGGCCAGGACTGACTGCTTCCAAACCTGGAACAGAGGGGTAGACTTTAGCATCTGAGGAGTTGCCTCTCTGTTGAAGCTCATGAACTGACAAACTTTTAATTATTTGATTTATACCAGATCCTGTTCCTTTCTAGGTGCATTCATAAATTAACAGACTATGATTAGTAATTGATTTCCCTCTGATCATGTTGTTTTACTCTATGAATTCATGAATTAGTAGACTTTTGAGTATTAATTGACTGTGTCATGAACTTGGAGAGATGATATCCAGCAGAAGATTAACAGACCTTGATTTCTCAGGTGGAGGTGTGAGGTAATAGATGCTTCGTTATAAGTAGGCTGACTCCTTAGCTGAACTTAATTGATGGAAGAATGAATTAGGACCTCTATCGGTGACAAGATACAGATTTTGATAATTGGTCAATTGGTCCTTTTGTTAAACTAAAGTATTGATTTATGTTAATTTAATTAAGGGCTGAAGGAATGCCAGACAAGTTCTAAAGCAGGACAGCAAATTGATGATTGTGGATTACATAATGAGATCAGCCATTGGCACCTTGAGAGGAAAGCAACAGGGTGTAGGGGTGGAGGAGCCCTGCAAAACAACCACTCTAGGTTGAAGGTATTCCATCATCCTCTGTATAATATTTACCCTCCTTTTTTTCTATATTTATAACAAGTTTTGGCAGGTGAGACTGGAGGAGAGGGTGGAAATTAGACCTTTGCATTGGAGAAGCAAATACTATGAAACAGCACCCTCTCACAGGGCTATACTTGAGTTACCATTTGAAGGAATTTTGCAGAAGACACCCTCACAGATGCATAGAAGTTTCCTGCCACAATGATGTGTCTGTTTGTCTGTGGTAGAGGTTACTTGATATCATTTTGACTGAAAGTAGCTGATAATTTTTTTTACAGGGCATTCTGTAGGTTAAATGATAGTTTCACAGCTAACTTCCTCATTTTGACATTTCAGCTAGACAGGTGTGCTGCTAGTTGAAGGAAAAAAAAAAAGGTAGGCCTATGCTTGGAGGGCTTCCCAGCCTGTGTACAATGGTTCTGGGACTGTTTACTGCCTTTCTCTTCGCTGACGTCCTCAGCTTAGCAAATCCTCAACAGAAAACTCTTCCTTTCTCTCCACCATAGAACTTCATAGAGGAATAGGGCTGGAAGGGACCTCCAGATATAATCTAGTCCAACCCCCTGTCCAAGGCAGCATCATCCTTATCCAAATCATCCTACACAAACCATAATCTACTCTACATAAAACCACTATCAATCCTGACAGAACACAGACCTAATACTCTAACTTTCTACAGGTAAAGCAGGGGGACACCAGCAGCCAATGTCCTGCTTCTATAAAAAGCAGTCAATATATGCTCAAAAGATCCTGGTAGAGGGCCTGGTAGAGGCGAACCCCACTGTCCCCAGTCTGTACTAGTCGAACCATGTGGTAAAATTCCTTCCTGACCCCAAATATGGTGATGTCTAACCTTGAATGGAGAGGCAAGACCCCCCACTAGGTAGGAACCTCTGGCTTTGGT
>NW_005842135.1:1735881-1737025 GCF_000455745.1 Alligator sinensis | reverse complement strand
AGGATCATTGGCACCCCCCAGGCAAAGTTCTCAGCCTTAGCTGTAGCCAATACCCAATGCCTCTGAGGAAGGCTTAAAAACACCCTGACACATGTAGCAGAAGGGGTCAGGGGTAGGGACAACCAGCAAAGCCCAGAAGCATGGGAAATACCTATAGTAGAACATAGGCATAGCTACATGTAGATTACCCTCAACCACTGTCCTGCCTCTCTTTGAACATGTCCAGTGTTGGAGAGTCCACAATTTCTCTAGACAGTCTATTCCACTGCCTCACTGTTCCAACAGTGAAGAAATTTTTCCAGATATCCAACCTAAATTTACCTTGCTGCAACTGCAAGCTACTGGTCCACATCCTTCTCTCTGCAGCAAGAGAGAAAAGGTGCTTTTCCTCTTCTTTATGGCAGCCCTTCAAGTATTTGAAGATGGCTGTCATGCCCCCTCTTAAGCACCTTTTCCACAACCTCAATGTGCCTACCTCTTTCAGCCTCTCCTCATATGACTTGCCTTCCAAGACCTTGATCATCTTTGTTGTTTACTTCTGGACCCTCTCTGACTTTCCCACATCTTTTTTTAAAATGTGGAGCCCAGTTGTACACAGTATTCCAGATGAGGCCTAACTTCAGATAGTGCCAAGAAGAGAGGCACTATCACCTCCTGTGTCTTGCACCTAATGCTTCTGTTGGTACTGAGTATTGACTTATATTGAGTCTGTGGTCTACCAAGACTCCCAAGTCCTTTTTCATAGAGCTGTCATCCATCCAGGTGTCCCCCATTTTGTATTTGTGTTTCTGATTATTCCTCCCAAGTGTAGCATCTTGCATTTGTCTGCGTTGAACTTCATCCTGTTTGCTGTATCCCAGCTGGCTTGAGCTGCACACTGAAGCAACTTCTTTTTAAGGTGCATGATGTTTGGACCCTTGTAGGTGAACCTTTTAAACTTGAAACTTTATGCCATAATTTAATGGGGATTTAGTCCTCTTTCAAACTGTCCCAGCTCATCTTACTTTTCTCCTCTTGTTTTAGATAGAGGATTATTATTGTTACCGATACTCTTTAATGTCTTCATCAGTGACTTGGACGAGGGAGTGAAATGTACTCTGTCCAAGTTTGCAGATGACACAAAGCTATGGGGAGATGTGGACAT
>NW_005842135.1:1726877-1735246 GCF_000455745.1 Alligator sinensis | reverse complement strand
CTTATGCAGGGGGTCGGACTCGATGATCTATTGAGGTCCCTTCCGACCCTAACATCTATGAATCTATGTTACACTGAGCTTTTAGGAGATTTGGAGGGTGCTGTATCTATTGTATTCTTTTCTAGTATCTCTTAGAAGACATCATCCAGAAAGGTCAGGAATGGATAAACAAGTATTATCCCTGTTTGTAACTGCTGAATGAGAGGAGGATGAGAGAAAAAATTGTTTTGCACCCACTGCATTGGCCACTTTCTAAGCAGCTAATTGTGACAACTCCTTGTCAAATTTCCACTGAATTATTCTCCCGAATTAAACTTGAGTGGGAGGGATTCTTGGCAGTTGGTTGGGTTACTGAGTTTTGTTTAATTTTGAAAGCACTGTTCCATTTTGTTTCATCAAAATTGTTTTGCTGTTTCGACGTTTCACCCACCCAGTGTGGGGAAGATCGGTGCTGCCACTGGCCCCAGCCAGCAGCACCAGTCTCCTCTCATCTGGCAGGCAGATCAGGGGCCCACACTCCCCCAGGAAGAGTCTGGCACAGCCCCCACAGCCCTCCTTGGGGTGCGGGCGAGCTCCCGATCTACCTGGCAGATGACAGGAAGCTGGTGCTGCTGGCTGGGGCCAGTGGCAGCACTGATCTTCTTGGCACTGGGCGCGTGCTGCACCCAGTGCCGGTCCCAGCCGGCAGCAGCGTCCTGTCATCCGGAAGGCAGATTGGGGGCCCGCTTCCCCAGGAGGAGTCTGGCACAGCCCCACAGCCCTCCCGGGGATGTGGGTGGGCCCCGATCTGCCTGCTGGTTGACAGGAGGCTGCTGCTGCCAGCTGGGACCGGCGCTGAAGACAAATAAGCCTGGCTTTGAAACTTGAAATGATTCAAAACTCTCAAAATGTTTCAAGTGCCCTTGTTTCATTTCAAAGCTGCTTCAAAGGCTTTTGTTTCATTTCAATTTCACTGTTTCAAGCTTGAAACACATCGAAACAGCTTCGAAACGAAACACTGGGAGAAATTTTTCACAGCCCTACTTCATTGCAGGTAGGTCTTGCATGACCAACCTGATTTCCGTCTCTGACAAAGAAGAAGAGGTTGATGTCATATATTTGGATTTAAAAAAGCCTTTGACTTGGTCTCCTATGATGTCCTCGTGGTAAAATTGGGGAACCGCGGCCTCAACCACTTTATGGTTTGATGGCTGGGGAACTGGCTCTGTAGTCGAGCCCAGAGAGTGACGGTCAATGAAACTGAGTCAACATGTGGGATGTGGCCAGCCTGGAGAGGGTTCAGAGGAGGGTCACCCACTTGGTGAGGGGGCAGCAGGACAGGCTCTATGAGGAGAGACTGAGGGACCTGAGCCTGTTCAGCCTCAGCAAGAGGAGGCTGAGGGGGGACCTGGTGACTGCCTCCAATCTCATCAGGGGAGATCAACAGCAAATAGGTAGAGCCCTTTTCTCCCCAGCACCACCTGGGGTGACAAGGAACAATGGTAATAAGCTGATGGAGAATAGGTTTAGGTTAGAGATCAGGAGGCAATATTTTACAGTTAGGGGGGCCAAAATCTGGAACCAACTTGCCAGGGAAGTGGTCCTTGCCCTGACCTTGGGCAAATTCAAGAGGAGGTTGGACGATCACCTGGCTGGGGTCTTGTGAACCCAGCATTCATCCCTGCCTGTGGCAGGGGGGCAGGCTAGATGATCTGTTCAGGTCCCTCCTGACCCTAGCTACCAAGAAACTATGAAACATGGCACATACCAGTGGTGTCCCCCAGGGCTCAGTACTTGGACCAGTATTCTTTAATATATTCATAAATGATCTGAATTTGGATGTCAGAAGGGGACTGGCTAAGTTTGCAGATGACACCAAATTATGGGGAAGTGCGGTCACGCTAGAAGATAGGCTGACAATTCAGAACAGGCTTGCAAGGTGGGCGGATCAAAACCTGATGACATTCAGCAGGGAGAAATGCAAGGTGCTCCACCTTGGGAGAAAAATTCCACATTACACTTACAGGCTCAGCAGTGCTGCACTCACTAGCACCACAACTGAAAGAGACTTGGGGGTCATGATTGACCACAAGATGAACGTGGCCACCCATGCGATGCTGCAGCCGGCAAAGCAAATAAAACTGTGGCTTGTATCTACCGATGCATCTCAAGCAAGACCCAAGAAGTCATCCTTCCACTTTAGTTGGCTTTGGTGAGGCTGCAGCTGGAGTACTGCAGACAATTCTGGGCTCTGTACTTTAGAAAGGATGCAGAGAAACTTGAGAGTCCAGAGGAGAGCCACACTCATGATTAGAGGTCAAGAGAACAGGCCTTATGAGGAGAGGCTGAGAGGCATGGGACTCTTAAGCCTGGAGAAGTGAAGGCTCAGGGGTGACTTGGTGGCAGCCTCTAAGTATATAAAGGGTGTGCATCAGGAACTGGGAGAATGTCTGTTCACCAGGGCACCCCAAGGGAAGACAAGGTCTAATAGTCACAAAGTGCTTAAAGACCATTTTAGACTGGACATAAGGACAAACTTTATCATCCGAGGCTCCAGAGTCTGGAATAGACTCAGATTAGATCTAGACTAGACTGGATTCCAGAGTCTGGAATAGACCCAGAAGTGGTACAAGCACCTACCCTGGATACCTTTTAGAAATGCTTGGATGCTTATCTTGCTGGGATGATCTGACCCCAGCTGACTTCTTGCCCCTTGGACAGGGGGCTAGACCCAAAGATCTCATGGCGTCCCTTCCAGCCCTAATGTCTATGAAATCTACCCTGGCTAGGGACAGACATTACACATAAACCAGTTTAAGTGATCAGAAACTGGTTTATACCTGTAACAGAACATAAGCTCAGTACACATAAACCAGTTTCCAAATGGCTGGAACTGGTTTAAAATAACCCTGGGTGAATGTAGTTTCAGACTTAACTGATTTGGGTCAAACTGGTTTATGCAGTGTCTGTCCCAGATCCCCTTCCTGGCTTAAGTTAAACCAGAGTCCCCTACCATCCCAGATGCTTTGCAGCTCTGGGCTGGGCTGGGCTCTCTGCTTTAGAGAACAGGGCTGGCCTTACCCCTCTGCTCCCTAGCCAGAGCTCCAGCAAAGACTGCAGCACAGCAGGGTCTGCCCAGCTTCCGTCTGCCCCTCCCCCCCTCACCACTTGCTACTCAAGCAGGGATCCCCACCTCCCTCCCATCTCCCACAGCACGGACCCCAGCCTCATGGACCCTAGGTATGTGGTATGCTAGCTAATGCTGAGAGGTGTGTCTGTGTGTGCATCTCCAATTTCACTGAGACAGGCAGACAGAACGGTGTCTACTTAGGGCTTTTTGGAGCTAATCAACAGGTCAGTTGGTAATGTCCCTCTGTTCCTTCATGGAAAAAGCTGTTTAATAAGAGCTTGAACTAATGAGAGGCTTTTGCTTTGTTGATGGGCTGGTAAATGCTGTGTTAGCAGCTCCCTGCTGGCTCCCTCACCTGTGAGATTTGTATACGGTATGAAGAAGCAAGAAGAAGGAGATTGAAGAGCTCAGTATCATCAGCAGACAGATGCACTGCACCCTGACCTGCTTTGCTTTAGAGTGCTAGCTGGGGCTCGGGGCCTGGCAACACTCCTCCCCCTTGAGCAGCGAGAGGGAAAAAGCCTGGGACCATGCAGGCAGGGTGGGGGTTTACACCCCTCCCTGATCAGAGTGTCCTGCCAGGGCCTGGCCACCCCCCAGTTCTGTGGAAGGGAAAGGAGGGCTGCTCTAGCACCCCCTGGCTTCTAGCCTGAGCCACTGCAGGCATGTGCCTGCACTTCCTCAATCCAGAGGGAATGTCTGTACAATTGCAAACGGATTCAATCTAGGCAGGTTAGAATAAACTGTGAAGATTGAATCAATTCAGGCTCAGGCTTTTGGATGTCTGTCCCTAGCCCCTGAGTCCACAATCAGCCCAAACCAAAGTGAGCTAAACCCATTTATCCACTTTGCCACATGGGCTTAAACCTGTTTGGGCTGTGCTTCATTATGTGGTTACTTTAGCTCAGCTCAATGGAATCTAAAATTGAATAGTTTAATTACAAATTAAGAAAACTTATTTTGTTTAATATATGGGTGGAAAAATTGTGCAGACTAGCAAAAGGAGAGCTTAAAAACTTTACTAAAATAATAACAAAGTTGAGTTATTGAAAAATAATGCTACACTATGCAATATCTATTTGTTAGGTTACTGTAATGTCTTGAAATTGGTTTTTGTGATAGATTTAATTAAGAATAATTAAGTTTTGGGAAACCACCTTACATCATCAATGTTCTTCTTATCTCTTTCTCCTTTAGGACTTTTAGAATCCCGCTAAAATATATAACCAGACTTGTGTAAAATTATGTGGCTTTTACTGTTCTCTGTAACAAAGACAGAATTATGAAGCAGGGAAGCAAAAGGATATTTTGCAGTATAAGAAAAAGATTTATATCTTTCCAGATGTTGGTGAAAGAAGCTGAGTCTCAAAGAAAAACATTTCTAAATCTAGATGAGAACTTACTTTATGATATCAAACATGTGGTGCCTTTCTTCCAAGGTAAACTCCATATCTATATGATTAGTGGGGTTTTTGTTTGACTGTATTACTGGCTGGTCATTTAAATAGACTCGGGTTCAGCCTCACCTGTGATGGATCAGCTAACTTCCCAGGTGATTGTGATTATCTGGAGATCAGATAGTTTGAGATCAGTTAGTCGAGGCTCTTGTAGGGGTAGTTGTCTCTTGAGGAGGGATGGCAGGTAAAAAAGGAGGCTTCAGTGATGGATCTGGAAAGGGTTAGACCATAGGGTTGCCTGGAGCAAGGCAGTGTGTGATCCACTTGGAGGAGAGCCAGGCTGGGTGGAAGGGTAGACCAGGAGGCAAAGAGTACTAGAACTGCCCACAGACATTTTCAGATGTGGGATAATTCCAGTCTGGTATCTCTCCCTCTTTCCCCATCTGACAAATACCTGCTTTTGGCTGCTGAATTTGGTATAATGTCTGTTTCTTTATTTTAAGCCTATCATGGTGTGATGCAAGAAAGAAAAATAATTTTTTTTTATAAAAGCTATTTACAACCCATGCTTAAAAAAACCCAACAAAACCCCGCCCTGGACAGCATGAGCTCCCTGGAAAGCCCTGGCCCAGGATGGAACTCTGGATCAAGAGTGGGCAACCTAGGGCCCATAGGCTGGATCCAGCCTGTGAAGAAGTCTGATCTGACATGGGGGATTGGTGTCATGGAGCTGTGCCCTGCCACCCATCTCTTCCACCACACTCCCTTCTGCTGGCAGAGCCTGCTGCTCTGTTGCAACTGCATTTCCTTCACTGCAGAAAGGGTTGGGGAATCTGTAGCAAGGCAAATGCAGATACAAACCAGAGTAAGTGCAGGTACCTGGGTGCTGAGGGTGGAGATGGAGAATTTCTGGCCTGCAGCCGTATCTGGGGTTACTGTCATGACCCAAAAGGCATGATTGTGTGTGTGTGCTTCGGCATCAGAATTATCCACGTTAAGTTGCAGAGCATTGCACGGGAGTTTCCTGTAGCAAGAGGAAACTCCGGTGCAGGGACCAGTTTCCCGCCTTTTCTGCAGCTTCTTTTGCAGAGTGCATTGCTCATGTTGCAAGAGGAATGCACGGTGCAAAAGAGTTCCCGCCACCGGTATGCAAATTTGTTCCCCGTGATTGGCTAGTGCTAAATTATTCACACGTGGCGGCTAGCGATTGGCCTGTTAGCCGTATAAGAGGCTTGAGCAGTTTCCGCCCAAGCCGAAGAGGACTCCACATCCATCTCGCGGGGACTCTGGGTACATGGCAGGGTAATAGAGACCCTGTGTGAGATCCAGAGGAGCGTGGCGGCCTGATCCACCGCCCACCTCTTCCCGTCTTCGAGCGCGACTAATATAAGACGTATTTACGATTTCTACATTGGTGGCTTGTTCACCCAGAGCATCCGGAGCTCTGCACCGTGGAGCCTAGCAACCTCCACGAGACCGTCTGTGTTGTGTCTGTCTGTAACTGCAACTTAATCAAGCTTTCCAGCCTACACCACTGCCATCTCGGTGTAAGTAAACAATCTTTTAAACTACCGATACGCGTCTGTGCCTAATTCCAGAGCGAAGGCCTTCCCTCTCCGCCCCCGCGTGCCCGGGCTGCTGGCCACAGCCTGCGTGCAGCGCGAAAAAGGGCTCGGGGCACTCCCGGCCCGCACAGTTACAACCTCTTTTCTGTGTTGGCAAAAGGCTGCTGATTACTGTTCTTTGTTGTCTCCTCCCTCTGCCATGGGTTGAGCTACAGGAAACACTTTTTCTTTATCAGCACTCTGTATGGCAGGGAAAGTAGGCCTGAGATTGAAAGTCCCAATACAAGACTAATTTAAAATTATTGGGGAAACTGAGGCAGGGTACGTAGGGCTGTGGTATGACACAAAAGAGGTGCTGAGGAGGCTGCACATCACCTAAGGAACTAAAATGACTAATCAGGCATAAACCTCAATGATCTGCACAATGAAGTGGTATGCAATTCCATATCTCTTGAGTATTTGTATAGTTTATTTTTTTTGTGTTATCTTCATATTCATGTGGGTTTTGTATATCTTGTAATCTTGGATCTGTTTTCTGAAGACCTCTTAATATCCAAATCAAGTATCTTTTGGGGCCATAGAGTCCTGTAGAGATTAAAAAAAAAAAAAAAAAGTATTTGCCATATAGAGTTTATAATCTACATAGACAAGGTAGACAAGGGA
The DNA here is from genome assembly GCF_000455745.1 of Alligator sinensis. Classification (NCBI taxonomy): domain Eukaryota; kingdom Metazoa; phylum Chordata; order Crocodylia; family Alligatoridae; genus Alligator; species Alligator sinensis. The sequence continues at coordinate 1,728,512 of NW_005842135.1, read as the reverse complement.
AAGCGAAATCTGTCCCATTTTAGGGAGCAAGAGCCATGATTAAATGTATTTCTTCACTGCAGGAAAAAGGTGTGTTCTTAAAGCTACAGTCACTGTAATGTAGAGGGGAGAGAGACATGCAGCCATCTTCTGGATTTTAATCTGCCCACTCCTTCTTGATGCTGTCTGATCTTTATTACTGTCCCCCTAGTAAAGTCTTCTAGTCTGCTCCAGTGGGTATGGAAGACCAGAACTCTATGATCACTCTACTTCCACAACCCAGTTTCATACGCAAACCAATACTCCACTCTACTCTCTCTTTTTAGGAACAGACCATACCTGGTGCTGCTGTGAGAGCTCAGGTTTACCATGCTTTCACCTGGAAATGTGGTTGGTCCCTTTGTACCTATTAATGTTAAAGCTAATGTCATCTTTGACCAGACAGATAACTGCAGTGCTGGTGTCTGATCAGCCTTGAACTCCTAAATTCCAAATTGTGCCATGTATCACTGGACAGAGATTGGTAATACATTATCCGATTTGACCCATGGCCTCTCTGTCACAAGTTATTAATGTTCTCCTGAAATCCCACGTGCAGTCTCTCCCTCTGTCTCTTTTTTTCTCATTTTTTGTAGACCTAGAATTTTACAAGGACAAGTCCAGTCAGTTTCACTCACTTTTTCAGAGGCATGAGTTCTAGTGCAGGGACTTAACACCTGGTTCTGCCTTTGTTTTGTGACTAAAGGAGATAAGTAGCCAGCTAAGAAGCTATGTGACCCAGGTGGATTCAGTTGTGCAAGCCAAGGTTAAAGGCAGAATGCCCCGGTCATGTAGTTCCTTTCTTCAAGGGGTATCTTTGATGTAACTAGTGACTCCTGGATGTCTCGTGGCTCCAGCCACAAGTTGCTTCCTCCTCCTTACAAGCTGAGCTGGGCTGGCGAGCAGCTAAGGTTCTAAATACAGAAGGCAATCTAGTAATTGATGATGTGGACAGGTTGAAGTATGTAATGCCTTTTAATGAATGAGGTCATCTACAAGATGACGGGTGCTGTTCTGTTGGCGGTAAGGATTGGCGAGGAGAAAAGCAGCCTAGAATAGAACAGAAAATATCCAGAGAAGCGGGAAGGGAAGTTGGCAGGGCTGGAAGGGATTCAACCTAGAGTACTGAAGGAACTGGCTGAGGTAATTTCAGAGCCATTAGCTATCCTCTTTAAGAACTTGTGGAGGTCAGATAAAGTTCTGAATAACTGGAAAAGGGGAAATACAGTACCCATCTTTAAGAAAGGGAAGGAGGAGGATCTGGGGACTTCTGGGTCAGCCTGACCTCAATACCAGGAAAGATTATGGAGCAGGTCATTAAGTCTATTTCTAGCCATCTGGAGGAGAACAACATGATTGGGAACAGCCAGCATGGATTCATCAAGAGCAAGTCATGCCTGACCAACTTGATTTCCTTCTGTGACAAGGTGACAGGCTCTGTGGACAGGGAGAGAGTAGTGAAGGTGATATACCTTGACTTTGTCAGTGGTTTTGACACTGTTTCCCACAATATTATCATTGGTATACTAAAGAATTACAGACTAAATGAAAGTACTGTAAAGTAAATACACAACTGTTTGGATTGTCATGCTCAACAAATGGGAGGAGGTATCAAAT